>NC_058023.1:941711-976711 GCF_019176455.1 Solea senegalensis
ATCATAAATAAAGCGTTTCCACAAATTTACTAAACTACTTGTTTACGACTAAACTGTAACTCAGTGTAACTTTGTACTGGTGGGAAAACATTCACACAGCCGCAGGGACATAAAAGAACACACACACACACACACACACACACACACGTGTGTAACCACGGTTACAGGGGAAAATCCTCCCCTCCCCCGACTCATGTGCTCACTCAGCTCTTAATAAAGCAGCATGTTGAGGTTAAAATATCATCCTGACACTTTTGTTTTCTGTGATCTGATCCAACTCTCTGCCCTCCTCAATGTGTGTGTGTGTGAGTGAGAGAGAGAGCGGGGGCGGAGTCAGGGGGCGGGAGAACAACAGATTTACCTACAGACCATTAGACTTTGACGGGAGCCAGTAAAACATGAGGCTGTGAACGAGTGAAACAAGGAGACAGAGGAATGTTTTCACTGAACTTAGCACACGTTTGAAACTTTGAATCTCACGTTAAAGTTAAGTGGTTACAATCATATATAGTGTATACATATATATGTATATATACCAACATATATACAAAAATATTCTAAAATCAGGATTATGTCCTCAATTATGTCTTGTCCTCCAATTAAAACGTCACCACCACACTCGACAACGCTCCGCCCCCTCATGTTTCCAGTGATAACGGTGACTCGTCACGTCACATATTTAAGCGGCTCGTTACGTTTCCATGGAACCCCCAAATATCCGTCACTACATGTCTGTGTCTCTGACATGGAGACGCCAGACGGAGACGCGGTATGTGGACTGGGACACTGAGCGCAATATACGGCCTGGACTGGTTCCACGCTCTCATTAGAAAAGGCTGTTTATATATATATATATATACATACTGTATATATATTCATTTATTATATATAGGATAAGATCAGTCACATGAAAATTTACAGCAAATTGACAGATTTCATAGAAATACATATGATTGGTTGGTCGATAATTCAGTAATAATCTTTCATCATCATGTATATTCAGTTATTTTAAATGGGTCTAAAAAGTGTGGGGCCTAAACATGAACCTTGGGGAACGCCACCATTCACCACCACAGCTCATTTTTAACCTCTTTAGTGTTGAAGAAAGCTTGTTAAAAGCTCCAGAGCGGAGACTTAAAGAACCTTGAGGTTTTTTTTAAAGAGTAAAAAGTTAAAATTGCGATATTCTTCCTCGTATTCCTCCCGGCTCTGACCCTGAAACAGAAGGAATGAAAGCAGAGAGGAGTGGATATCCAGCAGAGTGGATCAGAGTGGATCTGGATCTGGGGCAGGAATGTGGTGTTGCTGGTTCCATGGGGTCAGGATCACTGGGTTGCACAGACCTCATACTGTATGAGGAATTCAACCTTCCCAAATGTGGGAATGTGAGGAATTCAAAGGGACGATGAAGGAGCGCTGTTGCCTTTCGATTTTTTTATAATCACATTCAGAGATCTGAAGTGAACTCATAAAGTGAACTGTGGTGTTCCACAAGGCTCAAGTTTAGGCCCCACACCTTTTAACTGAATTTTGGTTTATTTTCTGTTGACATGTCAGTGTTTTTAGATTTATATGGAGGACATATAGAAGAACATAGACATGAGATGAAGAGAGTTGATACACAGACAGACAGATGGACAGACGGGGCGTCATATCCTGTCCAGGTGAACCTGTGTGTTTGTTTTAGTATCAAACATATGAGCATGTGAATTTCACTCACACGGCTCATTTCCTTTCACTGTGTTTCCACTGTATAACATCAAAGCAGGAATGTGTTATATGTATGTATATATATCTATATGTATCGATAGATATATACATACACTGTATATGTGTCTATGTTACGTGTCGCACGTGATGTGAATGATTGACAGCTGCACTGACAGTACGTGAGCGGCTCTGGTAAACAGCTGCAGACAGGTCACGACAAACACACACTGTTATATTGGCAAACGGAGACGCTGGAGCTCACGGTCTGTGAGGAGGCGCTGCAGGGACACGCCCGCCTCAGTGTGTGTGTGTGTGTGTGTGTGTGTGTTCTGCACCACAACCCCTGAAAAACACAAGTGTTGCACGCATGGACGTTTGAACCAGAATGTTCTCGAGTTCATCTGTTCACAGTGACTGTTACCAACCATGAAAGCAACACTTTGACCAAATCAGATAGTTTTGTTTCATTTCTTACTTCATTTTCAGGTTGAACCCTGAATGTTCAGACCCCTTTGATCTAATAACATTTGAACTGTGTGTGCGTCATGCTGTCATCGAGGATCGTAAATCATCTTTAAATAATTCAACTGTCTCTAAAACAACAGTGACAAGCGTTCATTGGTTGTAAATTCCACGATGACACGTTTGTTCAGCTGCGAAATGATCCGCGTGCTCGTGACAGTTTTGACGTGACGCGGTTTGTGATCGTCTCTGTGGAAATCCTCTTTTGCGCTTCGATAATATCAATAAATAAAATCCTCTCTGGACTGTAACACGTGTCCAACCACAGACCATCATCCATCACGACCGGAACGAGGTTAGAGAGAGTTCAACGTCACGCTGCCGTTTCTACATGAGCCAGCATGCTAACCAGATAGCACTGAGGGTAGCACTGCTAGGATGTAATGTTTATTATCCTGTTAGCTATCGCTAACAAATCGCTAAGCAAAACAACAAAAGAGTCTAATGTTTAAATATAATTCAATAAACATTTCTTTATTAAATGGTCAAAGCAGTTAACAACTGACCAATCAACCAACCAATTAACCAAGCAACCGACTGACTGACCAACCAAACGACCAACCAACCAAATAACTGACCAATCAACCAAATAACTGACCAATCAACCAAATAACTGACCAATCAACCAAGCAACCGACTGACTGACCAAACAAACAACTAATCGACTGACTGACCAACCAAACAACTAATCGACTGACTGGTCAACCAAACAACTAATCGACTGACTGACCAACCAAAGAAAGAAAATGAAGATGAGGTACATATTTACACTGAAGACGATGTAAACAGGAAATGCTTGATGTTTTATTTTGAAAAACAAATCTGTAAAAAAATCTGTATTAACTGCAGATCCAAAATAAACACATTTATTCTTTATTTGTGATTAAATTGAGTTGGAATTCACTTTAATCTGAGAGAGACACACAGAGACAGAGAGACCCAGAGATTAGGGGGAGGAGACAGAGGAGGTGGAGCTGATCAGCATCACCCCAGTAATTTACAGCTTTTCATAGAGATGCAAAAGAGCCAATAAATTGAGTTGATGTCAGACCTTTGACCCCTGACTGACTACACACACACACCCACAGCGAGAGAGAGAGAGAGAGGGAGAGAGAGAGGGAGAGGGAGAAAAGAGAGGAAGAAGGTGTTTCAGCCTTTTCAGACTAATTTAAGTTACTCAGCCCACAGAGGTCAGTGGTGTGTGTGTGTGTGTGTGTGTGTGTGTGTGACCTTTGCAGATAAAGACGTGTTAAAACTCTGACAGACACTGACAGAATTACAACTCACTCTTTATCTCCCTTTTTGTCTCTGCACTGACAATAACTCCTCTCTCTCTCTCCTTCTGTCACTCGTTCTCTTCCTGACCTTTGCCCTCATCATCTCTCACTCTGACCGATCCGGTCACATGTCTTTAGTCCTTCAGGTGTCTTCAATGGCCATTTTAAATTGAACTAAATTTAGATCCAAACACACTGAGAGGCGGTTTAAGGATTCATGTGTTCACGTGCTGCATGAATGAGACCTGATGAGAGACTCCGCCTCCTCAGCTGACGTCATGTGAAATTACATCTGCACTGGTGTGTCTCCTGTTGGTCTGTCCGCTAAGCATCTACATGTTCCTTATGTAGAAAATGAGTTCTATTCCAGCTCTAGTAATAACTAGCGTAGCTGCAAAGGAAACCTCAAAATTGGACAGAAAAACAAGAGTCACTTAAAATGCATGGGGTCTAAAGTTGAGCCTTGAGGAACTCCGTAATTCAACTTTGAGTTTTTTGATTAATATTAGGTCTGAATTTATCAAGATTTAACGAGTCCAAACTTAGTTTCACTTTCATTTTTTGTCAGTGAAACCTTCTGCAGAAGAACTTTACTGTTTAGACTAGATTAAATGAGGTGAGATTAGACTAGATTAGGTTAGATTAGACTAGACTTTATTGGGTTGGGAGCAGACCACTGGAAAAAAAAACAAAACACTTTTTTTTACACATCTAATAAAGTAGCGATATGACAGGGTGAGTGATGAAGAACTGAATTGTAGTGCAAAGTAACAGCTGAACGTGTGTGTGTGTGTGTGTGTGTGTGTGGATGCAGATGAAAACATGATGGTGTGGATGTAAAACTCCCCCACTCACACCGTGACAGCAGGCCTTTAAAATGTTAATGCTATTCTCTGCTGAGCTGCGGTTTAAAGCTGCACATGACAATGCACACACACACACACACACACACGCATGCACGCACACACACACACACGCATACACACTCTCTCTTTGAGACCCCCGCTGAAGTCTCTGTAGGTCCCAGAGACTCGCGACTAAGTTTAAAGCTGCAGCTTTATGTTATTTTAATGATCAGCTAATACGTATACAGAGTGTAACCCTTGTGGAATTATTGATTAGATGTTTGGTTCGTAAAATGTAAGAAAACGTTGGAAAATGTTTTTCAGTTTACGGTCACAAGTCAGAGGCTGAAATCCCTGAGGATTATGTTGGACATGTTGGACCATAAATCAACTTGATCAAAATAGACGGAGATCAATATTCTGATTGATTACTTTACGCTTGTTTTTATTTTAGCACTGGATTATTTGCTTTTATGTTTGTTTTATTTATTTAAAACTGTCCTCAGACGCAACAACTTCACAAAATACAAAACACAAGTGTGTCTGTGAATACTGGATTTTCTATTGAAAAAAAGGAAACAATGTCACCTTTATGCTGTTTTTGCACAATGTGTAGTATGTTTATGTAAAATAATATATTTCTACACAATTATACATTCAAATGTTTCTTTTACCTCTAAATTTTCCACTCTTATTTATCTTTTATTTGCATTTTTCCTGCTAACTCTTAGCTAACGCCTGCTAATTTAAGGCTTGCGGGAAAAAACAGGAGGTTTTTGAGTTTTTTTGAGTTGTAGAAAAGTGTCTGAGGCGTCTCGGGTTACACGTGGACGCTGCCTCAGCCGCTCAGCTCGAGTTGCAGCGACGCTCCACGTTATACGCTTAAGCTCAGGTTTGACGGCGGCCGCATGAATGAGAGTATTGTTGACGTGTGGAGTTCAATGAACGAGGGAGAAAATACTTAATTGGTGCCTTTTCTCCCTCAAAGCTGCCACCGGTGACCTCAGAGCGTCAGGTTCCTTTAAATCTGGACTCAGTGGATTTGGGGAAATAATAACCCAAACTCACCTCTTTCTCAATGTATATGTACATATATATATACGTGTACACATATACATGTATATATATATCTTTATCTTTATAGATAATGAACACATTTTGTGCTTTTTAAGTGTTTTTCTTTTTTTACCTTTCCTCTTGACTGCACATGTCCTTGTTCTTCAGTGAAATCAGTGAACAGATGAACTCCAGAACTTTCTCATTCAAATCTGTGCATGCAACACTGGCGTTTTTCAGTGGCTGTTGTGCAGAACACAAACACAAACACGCACACACACACACACACACGCCCAGAGGCGGGCGTGTTCATGCAGCTCCTCTGTGAGCTCCCGTGTCTCCGTTTGCCAATATGGCGGCGTGTGTATGTCGTGACCTGTCTGCAGCTGCACATGTTTACCAGAGCCGCTCACATACTGTCAGTGCAGCTGTCAATCATCCGCATCACGTACATTCACTCACTCACAGATGACCATCAAAGGCTGCAGGTAACGTCCATCCAGCCAGCCGTTATAGACATAATGTAACACAACACATTCCTGCTTTGATGTTACACATGTAAACACAGTGAGAGGAAATGAGCTGTGTGTAAGTGAGATTCACATGCTCATATGTTTGATACTAAAACAAACACACAGGTTCACCTGGACAGGAAAACTAATATTCTCTGTGGGGCCTAAACTTAAGCCTTGTGGAACACCACAAGTCACTTCACTTTAATATTCATCACTGCAAACAACAGATTCTTCATCGGTAAGATAAGATTTGAACCAATCATGACCTGAGCTTCACATGTACCAAAATAAAATGACAAATAGTTGTAAAATTTGCTTTAAAATCTACTAAAAACCTGAATGAATATCCGTAACCAATTCTTCGACAATGTATTTGCCTTGTGGTGACAAGCTGGGGGAAGGCGACACATATTTATCTTTATTGATCAATAATTCTATAATAACTTTTGTCTTAATGGAAATAAATTAATGTGACAGAACTAGACTTCTGCTCCACCGCTAGACTTCAGAAAGAGGGAGAGGGAGAGAGAGGGCGCCTCCTATTGGTTGTGCAACTGCATGAAAAATGTCCCTTCAAAAGGTAAAAGGTCACTATTCAACTGATTACGCCGCAAAGAAACCAAAAAAGGAAAATGAGTCAAAAACAGAGTTGATCTAAAAGTATGGGACCTAAAACTGAGCCTTGAGGAACTCCACAATTCAACTCATAAGATTTTAAATTACTATTTATCAAAACTTTCCAAAAACATCTCTCTCATTCTGATAAGATTTAAACTTCTTCTACACATCTTTGACTTCACCAATCAGACTCCTTTGCATGGAGGTAAACAGCTGATTATTATTAACCTCAGGCAGCTGATTATAACTCATATTTCAATGGGAGAGGGAGGGCGCCCCCTGTTGTACAAATGTTGTACAGCTGTACAAATCCGTCTTTTCAGAGCAACAAGGTTATTATTTAAGGATGAGCAACTACTGCCAAAGAAAACCCTAAAAAAAATAAGTCAGGTAAAAAAGTGTGGGGCCTACAATGAAACCTTGGGGAACACCTTAAATAATTGTGTTAGTAAGATAGAATTTTAACCATTTAAGGTAAAAAAAAATTATATTTGGTTATAAATGTGTTCGTTATCTCAAAACATTCATGTCACGGAGTCAACAATCAAACACTCATCTGTGAGCGATTTACAAACACAGTGAGACGAAAGTGTGTGTGTGTGTGTGTGTGTGTAACAGCTAATCTCCTGTCATAGGTGGATACACCGAGGCCACCCAGGAGGAGCAGTGTGTGTGTGTGTGTGTGTGTGTGAAACATCTATAAATCATGTATCATGGTCAGACTTGTAATCATGCAGCTTGTTTATTACCATCTTATCACTTGTTCCAGAACATTTGTCTTGCCTTAACATGCCCCCCCCCTACACTAACATACATAAAGAACATACAAAACCTCACTCGGTCAAATTCCTTCCTTAACAAGCACATTAAACTATAAAAGTATACCTGAAATGTCAACGAAAACCATAAAACCACTGTTACACCTTCAGACCTCCAGAGAAGAACCACTTCAGTCACGTCTGGGAGCCCAGAGTCGAGCACTCTTCCCTGGACTGAACGATCCAGCTCTGCTCCCTCTTTCCTGTCCTCACGTCATAAAGATAGATCTGATATGATCATATTTGAACCATTAAAGACAGCTGGAGGTCTTAAAACAAGCGGAAACAACATCTTAATCTGTGAAGAACCTTAATCTGTACCAATAAAACCTTCAATCCAAACAGTCTGACACATGAGGAACTAATGATGCGGCAGATTTTTTGGATTAAGCGAATCCTGTGACGCTTTCAGAGCTGCATGTATCAAAACAAATGTCAACAAAACCTCAATCCAGACACGTTCCTGATGGTCAACTCTATAGATTATGTCTGAATTTAATGAGTCTAAGTTACTCTGGTCTGCAGATGTTAACACGACTCAACAAAACCCAGAGAAGGTCCTGAACCGCTGTCTCTGGACATCTTTGGATGCAAGGAGGAAGTTTTCCTTTAAAGCTTGGACGGCGTGAATATGCAGAAACAAAACGACGTCTTTTCAGCCGACGTTTGGAGAGCTTTCTCTCACTGAAAGAAGTTCTCAACAGTCTTCTCTGGCCTTCAAGCGGCACATGTCCCCAACGGGACCAGGAAGGATGTGTTTCCACCACCAGGGACTAAATGGACAGTGCTGGGTAGATGTTTGAGCAGCAGACACAGAGGTCTGCAAGAACCTTCTCAGCTTCCAGGTCCATGAAGTCCACACCAAACTTCTCACTGAATCTGACGTTCCAGGAACCAAGAACCAAGAAGGTTCGTGTTCCGTGCGTGTGTTTGTGCAGACTCGGAATAAGGGGGCAGAAGAACTCCCTTGTTGATATTTTCTGATAATTCTACAGCCATAAAATCAACATAAATCCAGGCGGTGTGATTATCATGATGGTAATCTGAGGGTTAATCTGAGAAAAAACAGGCAGCAGTGAGCCGCGAAGAAAAAGTGAGGAAGAGAGGATTTTTTAGGTTTTTCATCAGACATGTACAAGCCTGTTTCTGTTGCTGCTTCAGTGACAGGTAAGAAATGTGTGTGTGCGTGTGTGTGTGTGTGTGTACTTCAGTGTTACACATGTCACCGTGTAGCCAGCAGCTACACAGAGCGGAGTCCGGTCATCATCAAAAATCAGAGGGTTTTCCAGGAATGGACGGACGAAAGACGGGTCACATGTCTCCGTTTCATTATGCAAATGAGTCGGTATGTAAATGACGACATGTCTCGCCGCAGACAAGACACAAAACAAGTCTTCATCGCGTTTGGTCCCAGAGGGATGAAGATGATGAGGACGTTTGTCTCTGTACACACACACACACACACACACACACACACACTAAAAAGCTGTGGTTGGATGTCAGGGGGAGAAACGATAGAGTGAGAGACGTAAATTTAATCCGACACTTCCTTCACTACATGTGGGCGACGGCGGAGAGGAAGGAGAAAGCAAAAACCGCTTTGAAGACATGAAGGACACAGGTCTGTCTCTCCTCCCCTTCGACACAAAGACAAGTTAGAAAACAAGAAACAAGAGGATTTTAGCCACTCGGCTAAAATAATATCTGCATCAGTTTAAGTCTACGACGTCTACGTCACACGTTCACGTCTTTATCTCACTGTTAGACAGACTTTTCCAACAGGAAACTAAAGTTTGTAAAGCACTCACTCTCCCACACCAAACCCCATAGAGAAAACCAGTGATTTTAGCTCGTGGGGACACATGAGCTGCTGGTCCACTGCTGCCTCGTGTGGTGACTTTGTGTCACTGAAGTAAATCCAAATGTAGGATTTTAAATGCAGAAGTGACAAAATAAGACATGTGAAGTTGGTGATGGAGGCAGCAGTGGATCAACCACTCCTGTGAGCTGTGACGTTAAAATCACTGGTTTTCTCTATGGGCTTTGGTGTGGGAGAGTGAGTGCTTTACAAACTTCACTTTCCTGTTGGAAAAGTTTGTCTCACAGTGACATAAAGACGACATCTTTCAGTGTCGCGTCGTCTTTTTATGTCAGAACTCCTTCAGGAGATCATGATGATGATGATGATGATGATGTCATTCCAGAGTCTGATATGAGTCTCAGCCTCAGGCTTCTGTGTAACTGTATATACGACCGTGTTGGATTTATACAGAGGAGGACGAAGACGACTTCATTAAAAACTCGGACGTGATCACAGACGTTAACTCGCTCCACATCGGAGACTCTGTTTTTTTTCCCACAATCCACTGCCTGCAGGGACGGCGTCGGCGCTCGTCTCTGATCCTCACGAGGACATTTCTGACGAGAGGACGCTTTAATGAGTCTGGGACGAAGCCAGGTCATTTGTCTCTGTCAGGGCAGAGAGAACACTGTGTGTGTGTGAGTGTGTGAGGGGACATTTTCTGGTCCTCACAACTTTTAAAGGTCGCATTAAGACCTGGTTTTATGGGTAAGGGATTACAGTATGTCAAGGCTGTGTCCTCACTAACGTATAAAAACAAGTCTGTGTGTGTGTTTGTATTTATGTCTTTGCGGGGACATTTTGTCTGGTCCTCACAACTTTAAAGGTCTTTTTTTTGTTCAGACCTGTTTTTTTTTGTTCAGAATAAAACACATGTTTTTATGTCATGTCTTTTATTTTGAAATGCGCCTTAAGCCAATCCTGCATTCCTTTCAAAATAAGAGCCACTGAGTGGCTTGTTACCGCTTTCTTCCTTTTTTTTTACTCTTATAAAAACAAAACACCCACTTATTTTTATGATTTTTTTTCACCTATTAAGTTTATAAAATAGCTCTAGGTAATAAATAAAATACAAGTTTTTATGTTATTTCTAGTTTTAGTAGTCATTTAGTAGTGGCAACAGGAAGTAGTAGCCATCATTAGCTTCTAAACCTCCTCCTTCTCTCAGCAACTCTCCTCATCCCTCGTTTTTCACCTGGACTCCCTCATTAAACTCCTCCTCCTCCTCCTCCTCCTTCTGAGGAGAATTCCTGCCGTCACAGTAAAACCAGTAAAAGTGTGTTTACTTCTTTAAAAAGAAAAGGTTGAAATTCATTAAACGTCTTTTGTTGACAGTAAAAAAAAGGACAAAAAAAGGGGGCGGAGCTTCTTCGCTGGAGGGAGGGGACGCTGATGAAGAGCAGGTGAAGACGAGTGTGTGTTTGAAAAGCTGAGGAATGTGTGTGTGTGTGGGGGGGGCAGGTCAATCCTCCACTTTACAAAAAAAATGACAAGGGACGGATGGGTGGATGATGGAAGGAGGGGAAAGAGAGGAAGGAAAGTTGAATACAGTGAGAGGTGATGGAGGAGGTAAAGTATCCTCCTCTCCTCCCTCGCTTCCTTCTTTCCTCCCCTCTCTCCTTTTGTCCTCCTCACATTCCTCCCATCATGAGCCGAGTACAGCTGTCACTTCTCCGCCCCCCGGGCAAGAATAGAGGGATGGAAACACAAACTCTCCCTCCTTTTCTCCTTCATCCACCCCTCACCCCCTCACCCCCACATGTCCCCACACCTTCTCTAACAAACGAGGAGAGAGCGAGAGAGAGAAAATAATCCTTTATGTTTTTACAGCAGTAAAGAAAATTCTGGTAAAAGTCATAAAATGTCTATTAAGTTGTTTTTTTTCCCCTTAAGTGATTCCTGAGATTTTCATTAGAATTAATCGCAACAAGTTTTATTTTTTTTAAGTGAAAACGTTAAACGACAAACAAAAAACCTGAACAACATAGTAATGGACCGAGGGCCTAAAGCGGAGCCTTGTGGGACGCCACGATTCAACGTTGAACGCAAATAAATCCTTTTCAAAGTAAAACAGAGTCAAGACAACAAAGGCGATAGCACGTGTATCGGCCGTGTTCATCTGGTGGGAGGAGCTAAGGAGATATTTAACGATGTTAACACCTCACGTTAGCAGTAAAGCGTGTGACTTTAGACAAATGACGTGTTTATTTACGCGGGTTTACAAAATCATCCGTCATAAACATAAACGCAGTAAAGAGAACACACACACACACACACACACACACACACACACACACACTCTACAGATAAACGTCCAGCACACACACACACACACACACACACACACACACACACATTCTACAGATAAACGTCCAGCACACACACACACACAAAACTCTTCCCCTCTCTCTCTGGTTTGTATAAACTTTATTCTCCGTCTCTCTGCGACACTGGTTTTTCCTGGAAACGACGGAGACAGAGACATAAAGAGACGTCAAACCTAAACTGAGGAAGTGGACTTAGTGGACCACCAGCATCCCATGACATGTTTATGGTCACACATGTAAACACGCTGTCTCTTTACTGTGTCACGACAGATGAAAGCATGAATGTAAACGTGAGCTGAAAGTGTTTGAGGCAGAGACGTGGAGGACGAGACGGAGAGTTCCCTTCAAATAAAAAAACTGCATTTCAATCCAGTTTATTTTTTGTTAACATTTTTATCCCTTGCTGCCAATGCTAATGCTGCTAAGGCTTTTTGGGGTAATGCTAATGCTGTGGCTAAAGCTAACACTAATGTTAATTGTAAGTCTTCAGGATTCATTTGTGTTAGACGTTGAATGGTGGCATCCCACAAGGCTCTGCTTTAGGCCCCATTCCTTTAAAATAAATTAAAAGTTAATTAAATAAACTTTTTTAAAATAAATATTATGGAAATGATCAGTTCTATCTACAGATGAGTATTTTTACTTAATAATGATAAAAATAACAAAAGATAAGAAATATCTAAGTACAAGGGATTAAGGGTTGTGGCCAAGGGTTTGAACCCCAACCCTCTGGGTGTAGTACGACTTGCTTTAACACTGAACCACAGCCGTGTGAAACAAAAACAACAGCAGTAAAGTGTGAACAGTGGAACAAGGAGTTGATGTTTTTAATCGTGTTCATGTGTTTGTTTGTTTGATCAGTAACGTGAAAAAGATGTCGCCTACTGCGGCTTTAATGTGGTTCATCACAGTCCGTTTTCATGAGTTCTGAGCGTGATGTAAACGCGACAGAATAGCAATTAAAAGCAGAGATGATTCACATTGAACACATTTAGATCAAATAAAAATGAAGGTTTCTCAGCTGTTAATGTTTAAAAATCACATTTTAAACAGAAACTCTGCGTCTCTGGTGCTAAATGAACATTAAAGCCCTTTAATCTTCACTAATCCTTTCAAAAATCTGGTTTTAACCCTTTGTTACTGTGGGGAAAAAAATACCATTTTAGGAGATTAACAGGTCTGTGGAGGAGGTCGGTGTGCGCTCTACACCGACGCCGTGGCAACGTGACACATTAACAGTCGTTCGTGCTAGCGCATTTAGCAGCTGCTGGAGCGGAATAAATAAATAAGTAAATAAATAAGTAAATCATAAGTTCAAAGCTGCAGGGACTCACGTAATCAGACAAATCATATGACACAGGCTGTTTACACACAAACTGTCACGCTAACGTCCCACAGTAAACAACGCGCCGCCGCCACTTCCTGCGTCTCCAGCAAACTCACTCGGGCCTCACCGAGGGCTTGTCCGCTTGTTTATGAAAACATCCCATAATGCACTGCAGACGTGACTTAAAACGCCCCGCAGATGTAAGTCAGGCCGTCACAGACACACACACACGTTTGAAAAGAGAGACACACACTTCTTTACTCTGAAGTTAATCTTTAACACTAGATGTTCCCGGTGGTCACTCAAGCGTCCACCAGTGTTTAGTCTGGAAAGTTAATTGTTTGGTTAACGTTAAACTTACTCAGACTTGACTGTTTACTTACACCCCATGGTTCTCAAACTGTGGTGCGTGGACCACTCGATCTCACTACAGGAAACTGATGTTTGTAAAGCACTCACTCTCCCACACAGTGACACAAAGTGACCACACGAGGCAGCAGCAGACCAGCAGCTCCTGTGTCCCGGCGAGCTAAAATCACTGGTTTTCTCTGTGGGGCTTGGTGTGGGAGAGTGAGTGCTCCGTGTAACAGTGAGATAAAGACGCGAACATGTTCTTAAGTTTGTTTAAAGTCTTTGCGTCAGGACTGTCGTGTGAATCCGTTGCGCGCTGTGCTTTTAAAAACAAGCCGTCATCACTTGTGTAGAATCTGCAGTGAAAACACGAGGACACGCAGACGACGGACAAATGAAAGCTCGTCCTCTTCGTCGTCTGTTTTTTTTGTTTCAGTCTCTTAAAGAAAAGCGGGGTGTTAGCGTAGCTTTACACAGCTGCCACACTTCAGCCGTTCACACACTACAGGAGCCTGTTAGGACACGACGCTCGCCCGCTGTCACTCAGACCCTCCACTCTCTCTCTCTCTCTCTCTCTGTGTGTGTGTGTGTAGCCATCTCACATCAAACCACACTGAAATAACGCAGGTCGACTGCGGGGTCAAGTTTCCCGCCGCTCGGCCGTCCATCACCGCGGCGACACGCAGAGCGACGTAAAGACGACAGCGAAAATATTTACCGAGACGCATGGAAATCTGACATTAAAGCACAAACTGTGGCGATGAAACGACACGTGACGGCGTCACGCGGGGGTTAAGTGTTCCACACACGGACTAGCAGGGGTGGACGTGGAGAAACAGGAAGACACTTGGTCACAGCGGGACGAAGACAACGTGAGGATCGCACGGCGCTCAGGGTTTTTATCTGTCAAATAGCGTACAACACTATGACGACTTTTATCGTTAATTTCACAGTAAAGCGGTCGGTACACGAGTGCGGTTTCATTTTTAATCGTGCACATGTTGCTACGAAGTTTGCTTGAGCTAAAAACCACCTGGTACTGCTAACAGTGGCTAACAGTCACTACTAACTGTGGCTAACAATAGCTAACAGTGGCTAACAATAGCTGACAGTGGCTAACAGTGGAGTCGACTTAATTTCCGGTTTCCGACATAAATGGAACGCTTGTTCATATTCTGTGCGTTTACTTTGGAAGCGTTAAAGACAGGAAGTTTACACTTTATTTACAGTTTTTTTATGTTGCATTTTTTATGTGCGGTTGTTCAGAGTTTTGTTGTTAATAAAGATCAGAGCGTCACTCACTCTCTCTCTCACACAAAGCAGGACACGCCCCTCCCTGCAGCTTGACCTTTGACCTCCTCTGTGGAGAGCCTGGGCCGAGTGGAAGGATTGGAATGCTCGATTGAAACGGACGTTCGACATTAGGTCAGTACACATTGAGAGAGAGAGAGAGAGAGAGAGCTGGGCTGTTAAAGGGCAGTTCCACATTTTTTCCACACAGGGTTGATACATGTGGAATAATTTAAAGGACATACTCCTTTTTAAATTAAATATTTTTTATTAAAATCGTGTGTTTCGTGTTAAAGTAAACGGAACTTTTCGGTAACTTCGTCGTCAATTTTGATTCAACTGTGATATTTTCAAGTTTAATTAACGTTTTCTCTCCTCAAGTTCATACTTTTACAAAGCTGAGTTAAAACGTCATCACCGCAGCGTTTGAATAAAAACAAAAACAAGTTTTTACTTAATAATTCTGACTCTGGACGGAGTATTTGTTTTTATTTTTATTGACCTCTGATCAATTTTAATTTTAAAAACACCTGACGTTTGGAATTCAGTGAGACTTCAGGAGGAGGAGGAGCAGGGGGAGGGGGAGGAGCCTCCGCACTGAGGCGTAAACAACGACCTCATGATGAGAGAGAGTCCTGGGAAAGTGTGTTCAGGAGAAAGGAGGAAGTTTGGCTCGTAAATAGTCGTTTTGTGTTGAAAAAAGAGGCCGAGGAGACTCTTAAAGGGCGGTTTCACCCATTTTTCTCGGTCAAATGATGAATAACCTTTAAATCACTGATGCTGCTGTGTTTGTGTCATTCACGTTCTATTACAGAGTCCAATTCAATCAAAGTTGGACCCGTTTTTTTCATTTATTAAACTTTTTCAGATCTTTTACTCATAAAGTGCGTGTCATATTAAATGTGAAAGATAAATGTGGGCCAGTGCAGGGCTTTTATTTTGTTTATTTCGGGTTGAAGTGGCCCTTTAACGCCTAATCTGAGATTAACACACTTTAATCTGCTCATTTAAATGAAGAGAATTCAGTCAAAATGTTTTTTTTTTTGCATTAGGTAAATGAAAAAGTGATTTTTTGCTCTTTTATGTGCAACACACTTGATTTATTTTGATTCTAATACTGTTTATATTCTTTATCTTGTTATTTATGTACATGTATATATATATATATATACACATATATATATATACATATATATATAATTACTTAGTTCTGAATAAAGTAGTTGGTTTCCATGTCGACATCACTTGTCTAAATTCCTCGAGCCTTCCACAGACTCGTCGACTTTATCTGCAGACCTCCAGGTAGAGGTCAGAGGTCGCGCGCTCCTCCAGGTGTTTGACCCCGACTCAAAACAGCGACTTAAACGTCTTCACCTCAGTTTTACCTCGTTTTATCTCGGCGGCGTCCCCGTGCTCGTCAAAGCTATTTACTTTCACATTAGCGTCGCGAGTCCGGACAAGAGCGCGGCTCCGGAGTTACAGATGACGCCACTTTGCGAGGAATTCTGGGTAATTCAGGAGACTAATGATGAGGGCTGTCACTTTATCGGTAATCGTCCCAAAAGAGACGCAGAGACGACACACTTCCACGTCCATGAACCCAGGCCTCTGATGAGGTCACGGAAGGTCACTGAAGGTCACGGCGTGACATTCAAATCCAAAGAACAAGAATCCATGTTTGCTCTTGTCTTTCTGACGAATTCCTGAACATTATGTAATTGAAGTTAAAGAAGCACGCAAGCCGCATACCTACCAGTGTACCTCGGTGACCTCTGACCTCTGTATTTAAGGGTTTCTTTGAGGGTTTTTTCCTCTTGCGCGGTTCAGCAGGAGGACGATGGCGTCAACTTAGTTATTTAATGTTAGAAGAGCATAGAAGGATACAGAAGGACAAAGGTGAGAGGGTGAGGAGAGGACGTGATAGGGTGAGGAAAGGGGGTGAGGAGGTGCAGACAGGTGTGTGACCTCTTCAAGAAGCTGCTGTCCTGTGGGGGACGAGGTCGAGGGAGGGGGGGGTGGACGGTTGAGGGGGCCGGGGGGTTCGGTATCTATGGCGATGACATGGAATGTTCACGTCGCCCCTGGCAACACTTCATTAGCTGTTAGCCCTCACAGGCTGATGTCGTATATAAGTCCAGACCTGTTCCCTGCTGCTGTCACAGATTCCACACAAATGTCAGCAGAATTCCACACGGATCGGGAAAATCAGGAAATAGAGGGCTTTGGTCTCGGGGTCAAAGGTTAAACATGAAAAACAGCTCCTGAGTCTTATTTTAAAAGATGGCGTCTGGACCCAGAATGAACACATTACAGATCCAGTGGTAAGATTAAAAAAAAAAGTAATATTATGAGATTCACTTGGTCATAAATGTGAGAGTGAATGTTGTTTAAAGGTCAACTCGACCTTTAAGGGAAAACTGCTTTTAAAAATGAAGACTTAATGAGATTATGTTGTGTACAAAACATCACAAATCCCAGACTCACACAGGAATAATCTCTCTTTAAACAGTGACATCATTGTTTGGGCAAATACGAGGAAATCTTCAGGTTTGTTCTGAGGTTTGCAGAGAAAAGAAATATCCCCACATCACAGGAGTTCACAGGAGACTTCCGAGTACATCACTAGGACTGTATGTTGCCGAGGTGAGACGGTAGCTCTCATGTCAATAAGACCAAAATCACAACACATTAGCAATTTCCCTCATGTACAGTTGCAACGGTAATGAACGAAATATCGCAATTTTCCGACGTTGTTCACTCACGACGAGCTGCTCTGTCGTGAAGTGTCCAGCAGAGGGCGTCTCTCTCTCTCTGGAGTTACTTCAAAGCTTCGGAATCACAATGGTTCTGCTCGGACACTCACACTGCGACCTCTAGTGGTGATGCGCTGTAACGCCAAACTCCGTAACTTTTACGTAACTTTTTAAATGTCTGCACCTTCAATGCGATCAAAGATACTTTTGCTGCACCAATGAGTGTTTTTCACGATTTTTTTTTTACGGATAAATTCATCACTAGGTGAGTAAGTGATGAGTGAGTGAGTGAGTTTGACAGGTAAGTAATATTGTCCAACGCAAACATGGCACAAATTCCTTCACACTGCGGAAACAACGGCAGGCAAACGTTTGGAGTTTACACACACACACACACAGACACACACACACACACAGACACACACACACACACACAAACACACAGTCCAGTGACTGTGCTATTTTAGGACGAAGAGAAGCTGCTCAATAAATGTGTGAGGG
Source organism: Solea senegalensis (assembly GCF_019176455.1). NCBI lineage: Eukaryota > Metazoa > Chordata > Actinopteri > Pleuronectiformes > Soleidae > Solea > Solea senegalensis. Next base: position 959,483 of record NC_058023.1, read on the forward strand.
GGAAACTGAGCTGTGTTGACAAACACACGGACTCCAGTTACACGACACTAACAGCAACAACACACTGGACTCACTCATTCACTCACTCATTCATTCACTTCCCTCTTACATCCATTCAAACTTTGTGGCCTGGGTTTTGTTTTGCGGCGTAGTTCTGGCACGACAACAGCGGTCTTCCTCCTCATTAGTGACTGTTTGGGGCCACAGTGAGAGACGGGGGACAAGCTGAGGTCCTTCACTCTGTGACGAATGAATGGATGACTGAATGAATGATTGACTGGAGCTGAGCTCATGGTGTGTTTGAGTTCATGTTAAAAGTCAAGACTGAGACAATCATTCACTGTCTCAGTGTCGTGTAAGCATGTTAGTCTGACTAAGATCGAGCGAGTCTTGGTCAGACTAACATGTGTGGATAATGTGATTCGCAGTCTGATTACTCCTGTGTGTAAGCATGTTAGTCCGACTATGATCGAGCGAGTCTTAGTCAGACTAACATGTGGATAATGTGAGTCATAGTCTGATTACTCCTGCATGTAAACACGTTAGTACGACTAAGATCGAGCGAGTCTTAGTCAGATTAACATGTGTGGATAATGTGATTCGTAGTCTGATTACTGCTGCATGTAAACTTGTTAGTCCGACTAAGATCGAGCGAGTCTTAGTCGGACTAACATGTTGGTGGACCTCCGACAACACGACAACCACAATTTGTCCATCTAAATTGTCTCACCGCTAACATGTACAGCAGGTACAAGACATACAGAACCGTCCAAAGATGGACGGTGGTCGGTCAAAAACGGTCTCCACGGCAGTCACTCAGTCAGGTGTGAGTTATGAGTCACCGCTGGAGGAAGTCGACGCGGGCGACGACTCCCACCGTCAGTGGGTCAACGCAGAGAGATAAGGTTGTTTTATGGACACGCGCCGGAGGACAGAGTGACCCCGTACCTGGAAACATGTCCTGCAGGAGCTTTAAAAACAGACACCAGTCGCCCATAAACCACATTCTCACTCATAAAGAACCTGAACAGGACTCACTGATGAGGTCTTACATTTCAACCTATCACTCATAAATGTGTCACGTCTGAGGAAGACCACAGGAGGTGGTCTGACCGTCAATGATATCACCAAGATAACAGTGTGAAGACACAGAGAACTCAAGCTAAAATCTATCTGTCGAGGAGAACATCCATATGCTAACCTTCTCACTGCAGAGCTCCAAACATGATTCAAGCCATTTTGGAGGTTTTTAACTCCCTGCCTGACGGAGTTCTACCAAACTGAACTCTATCATGATGGAAACACAGCGTGTTTAAGAGTCGATTAAGACTCTAAAATACAACTTGACGTAGAACACAAAGGTCCACCGAGACCCAACAGTCCTCTTACATTCATTCAAGTCTTTAAAGCTCAACCAAAACCAACCCAAAGTTGGATGAACTCTTCCTTTGTCCAAACCTCATCCTGTGCGCCAATTTTCCTGAAAATCCTTGACAGCACAGTCCTGCTAACGGGTGAAAACGTCAGCTCCTGAGTGGAGGTAATAAATAACGAGTGAGTGCTGCTCATCAGCCCTGTCACACATGATGAATGGCTGCTGGTTCAACTGCAGGGCGTGGATGATAGTTTGACGCTCTGCAACAAAACACTGTAAATTACACCAGGCCAATGTGGTATTTTCCCCTCTGGTCAGGCCTAAGAGACAAATTGGGGAGTCTCCGCGATTTACGGCCGTCCACAGTGACAAGAGTTGATTGACAGAGGTTTCGCCGTGTGTTTATATCACCACCGTGATAGCATCTCACATTTATGCAAATCCAACAGAGGCTTGAAGAAACCTGAAGCGACCAGAAATCACATGGCACAAGTTCGGGTCGTCACATTTCTTTCCCAACATCAAAAAGGGAGTAAACGTCTAGTAGCAACAAGACAGAGCAGTATTTTGCAAGCAATGGCTTATCTTTTGATCAGACAAGACGTAAATCTGAGGAGGATTTGTGTTTTAAAGCATTAAATCTACAAGTTATTGCCTTCATAAATGTGTTTGCACATCGTGCAACAATAAGCCGTGGCACTCGCGGAGCCACAGGCAGTGTTTCCTCAAAGCAGCAGCAGCTTCATAATCTCTGGCAGCTGCCAGAACAAAAAAGACGACAAAAGAAAACCACACACACAACACAAACAGGTCGGCATCGAGAAATCCAATAAAGAGGTTTGTGGACGAGGCAGAGTTATGCCGTTTGTCAGAGGTTTGGGGAGGAATGGAGGCAGGATGAGGTAAAGTTACCTGCCGTCTGGATTACCTGAGCGACACAGTGAAGGATGAGGGTGAGACAAAGACGTGGAAAAACAGAGCGGAGGTATCACTAATTACAGGGACAGGCAGAGACACAGACACAGGCAGTAATAGCACACAATAACTGACACATGTGATGTGCCAATGATAGTGTTCCTATCACAGCGGGGCATTAGCTGCAGCAGCCCCGGGCTACCACGCACTCATACTGTACTGCACGGTCCGGTCTCCATGGACACGGGGCGTTACAAGGTGGAGAAACCAGGGAATTATGTCAAACATAAGATAAAAAAAGATAAAAAATCCCACAGACAAAACAAACTAAAAGTTAAAGCTAACCTTTACTGGAACAGATTCACACGTATTTCTGTCTACAAAAAAGACTTTTCACAAAGTAAAAAAATATGTTCAAATGTGAACATTTCCGACTTCTAATGAAAGTATTTTGCGTCCCGATTTGTGCTATATTAGCACGCTCTTCCAATTCCGACGTCACAAAAAAGCTAATTGGCTCACTATCGTAAATGCTTTTGCTCGTGTAGGAACATGACTAACGCTAGCGCTACCACGCTAAAGACAAAGTTAAACAAAAACAAATGTCTCTGGATGCTAACTAGTCGCTTTTAAAATTCTTAAAGGTTATTTTAAAACAGAGAGAGAACAGTAAATATTACAGCATGTTGAGTTCATATGTTAGCATTTGATTCCAGTCCTGAAATAGACAAGGCATAGCTAAAACAAATGTCTCTGGATGCTAACGTGTCGCTTAAGTTCTTTAAGGTTATTTTGAAACAGAGAGAAAACACTGAATACTTCAGCAACATTAGCATTAGCCAAGCTTCTCCGTTAAGAAATACAGTTTGTTAACAAAGTTTAACTGCTTATAGCTAGCAAAAACACCAAATCAAGTTGATTACACACGTTAGCATTTGCTTCCAGTCCTGAAATAAGCTAAAACAAATGTCTCTGGATGCTAACTAGCTTATATTCCTACAGGGTGAAGTAAATCATTCCACTGAAACAACAGTAAATATTTCACTAACATTAGCTTCAGCCAAGTGTTTCTCCTTTGAAGGTTAAAGTTAGCACTAGCGCACGCTAAAGGCAACGTTAAACAGGATATTAGCGGCAGTTGTTTTGGTTTGGTTAACATTAGCTGCCGGCCACAAACATGCGACACGGCTGTGGAGCCTGGTGTGTAATTAACGTCTCCATTAAAGAGCATTAATGTTCATTTAAAAAGCATAAACACACACACACTGTTCCCTGCACAGACATGTGATAATTGCAGCGAGGAGGGAAATGTTTGAGCGTCTAAAGCCAAAGAAATGATGAGAGAAAAAACGTGCAGCATCAAAGAGACGCAGACATTTCAACGTGTCGAGATTCTCCACTTCAAAACAAAGTCAAATTCCACGCCGGAGTTTTTGTCGCTGTGGTTTTTGTTTTGTTTTGTTTTGTTTTAACTGACAGGAAAGAAAGAGCCGAACGAAACAGAGAACAACTGACGACAATACTACGACAAAATCGCCGCAATAGACCTGTCATCATTCAACGTTCAATCACGAGAAAAAAACAAAGGTGAATGAATGACGCAGTAAAACACCAACAAAGAAGAACTCCTTTCATAACCAGTTTGTTTATGAAGTTTGAGGGAAAAATACGGCTAAAATGTTACATTTTCACTCCAAAACTTTGACTCAAAACAATTCCAATAGAGTTTTCTTTCCATTGCATAGGGCGTTAACTAGTAAGTTAACTAGTTAAGTGACAATATTAGCTTTAACTTGCAGAATTTACATCCATTATTGAAATGTGCAGAATTTTCTCAGTTTTACTTTTATGCTTTTAACATGGCAAAGAAATGTAAGCTTTTGTTGACGTTGACTCAATTTGTTCAGATTTAACAGAAGAACAAGCTTTTGGCGAAAGTGCCGATGTTTAGTTTGAGACGCCGCGAAGAAAAGAGCAACCACGCGTTTAAAAACGGGACAAAGTACAAAAGGTGAAGACAGAGGAGAAGTGTCTTGGAGGTCTAATCCTTCTGAAGAGGAGAAACAGGCCTGAGGCATTAAGAAGAAGAAGAAGAAGAGGGAGAAGAAGAGGGAGAAGAGGAGACCGGGAACGTCAAACAAGCTACGACAGCTCTCCACCCGACCGAGCATCAGCCAAACACTGCCCCACCTCAGCTCCACTCTGACAAAACCCTTCACCAACAACAACCCCCTCACCCTCCACCCTCCAGGGCCTGAAGATAGACAGAATCACCCCCTCCCTCCCTCTCCTCCTGTCTTTTCTCTGCTTCCTCCTCTTCCCTCTAAATCTTCTGTTTTCCCTCGTCCTCCTTTTCACGCGATGCCAAAAGAAGCAGAAAGACAAAGTGCGACGAGGAGAGAAAATCTGGAGGGCGGGCGGTGGAATGCGAAGCCACCGACTCGGTCGCAAGCCCCCGTCGCCTTTGTGCTGGCTCGACCCTTGACCCCCGGGGTTTCTCCGTGACCGATCGCGGGGCAAACTGACAGCGTGTGCTCGGGGGTGCAATGTGTGTGTGTGTGCGACGCGGAGGCCGCATGTGTGCAGATGCTGCGCAGCGATACAACCTCCGAGAATCAGACGCTAAAACCACGAGTAAGCGTCTGAAAGAAAGTGATCGCTTTCAGAGATTGCGTCACATTCCTCAGAACTACAGACAGGTCCCAGCAACCTCGGTTACATGTTTACGCGTTTACATGTTTACGCGGTTACATGCTTACATGGTAACATGTTTACGCGGTTACACGTTTACACAGTTACGCGGTTACATGTTTACGCAGTTACATGTTTACGCGTTTACACGGTTACATGTTTATACGGTAACATGTTTACGCAGTTACATGTTTACCCAGTAACACGGTTACATGTTTACCCAGTAACACGGTTACATGTTTACGCGGTTACATGTTTAGGCGGTTACATGTTTATGCGTTTACACAGTTACATGTTTACACAGTTACATGTTTACGGTTACATGTTTACACATGTTTGCAGTTACATGTTTACGCATTTGCATGTTTACCGTTACGGTTACATGTTTACGCGGTTACATGTTTACCCAGTTACATGGTTACATGTTTACACGGTTACATGTTATGCGGTTATGTTTACGCAGTTGCATGTTTACACTGTTACATGTTTACACGGTTACATGTTTACGCGGTTACATGTTTACATGTTTACGCGGTTACATGTTTACATGTTTACGCGGTTACATGTTTACCCAGTTCATGGTTACATGTTTACACGGTTACATGTTATGCGGTTATGTTTACGCAGTTGCATGTTTACACTGTTACATGTTTACACTGTTACATGTTTACACGGTTACATGTTTACGCGGTTACATGTTTACCCAGTTACACGGTTACACGTTGATTAAACAAACGTCTCTGGATTATCTTTTCTTTCTCTTCCCTGTTCTGACAACAAATGAAACCCAGAGGTCTGTGTTTCTCTGTGAGAGAAGCTGACGACGATGATGACGGGGGGGTTTTCCCAGAGGAAAAGTCACGATGCCTTTCATCACACCTGCTCTGCAAACACACACACACACACACACACACAGTTTTATGGGAACATGCAGCAGAAGAACCACACAGGTAGTAGGCGTGGGAGTTTGAACAGCAGGGGCTTTTAACGTGCTCTCTGTGGGTTTATAGGTTTCCTAATGCACTCACACACAAAGTGGTTTTAACTTCTCCTTTAGAGGAAAGTGCTGAAATGTGAAGGAGACGAGAAAAGGAGACGAGAGAGGAGGATTCTCAGGAATGAAGCTGCTGCTCCCGCTGATGTTACTGCTGCTGCTGCCTCCAAACATCCCAGAACATCCACCAAACACCACACCTCTAACACGTTCTGCCCCGACAGTCGACTCATAAATCACGTCTGATTAGCGCTGACAGTTTTCTTTGCTCTTCTTCAATCATCTGCTCAATCTTTTTTTTTTTTTACTTATTTTGCTTGTGAACGTTTCTTCTTGTGTTTGCGTGAGTGTTTTGTTTTTGTGAAGTGTGTGAAGACTTCAGTAAACAGAGACACATCTCTATCTGCAGCCAGAGGGCAGAACGTCCACAGACCGATCCCGATCCATCAATCCTTCAAACTGATTTTTAAACATTTCTACTTTAAATACAGCGCACCTGTTGCAGGGCGACGACGGGAATGTTTGACATTTTAATTCAATGTGTAAATCGTTTATATTCACATTATTGTATATAAACATTCAGAGAAAAGCTTGAATTCACAATTTATTCATTGAATTATAATCGCCTTAATTTAAAAGACACGCGAGAGGAAAGACACGCAAGAGGAAAGACACTCGAGAGGAAAGACACGAGAGAAAGACACGCAAGAGGAACAAGGATTTAAGGCGTTAATACAGAAGAGGAAGACACAGAGGAAAGATATAGCAAGAGACACACAAGAGGAAAGATGTAAGAGAAAGACCCGCAAGAGGAAAGACCAAAGAGGAAAGACACACAAGAGAAGACCGCATGAGAGGAAAAGACAAAAGAAATAAGGAAAGACATGCAAGAGGAAAGACTGCGAGGAAAGAGGCGAGGAGGAAGAGACAGAGGAAGAACGCCATGAGGAAAGACAAGAAAGACAGGGAGGAAAGACACTTGGGGGAAAGCATTGTCGAGGAAAGCACTAAGACAGAGAGGAAAGACACGCAAAGAGGAAGAAGACACATGAGAGGAAGAAGACAGAGAGGAAGAGACCTGAGGGGAAGAGGGGAAGAGACAGAAGAGGAAAGACACTTGTGAGAGGAAAGACGCTAAGAGACACACAAGAGGAAAGACAAGCAAGGAAAGACACGTGAGAGAAGACAGCAAGAGGAAAGACACGCAAGAGGAAAGACATGCGAGAGACACACAAGAGGCAAATCTCCATTTTCACAAGGAAGCGGTGACAGAGTGAGCGGTGAAGAAGTGAGGAACAAATCAGTCTGGAGATGAATGACCTCACATGTGGAAAGAAAGAAAGAAAGCGAGGGTGAGGATGGGTGAGGGAGGGTGAGGGAGGGTGAGGATGGGTGTAATACTGCGGTCACAAATCAAGCCCTGATCAGTCTCCTCACCTCACTTAGTGTTTCTGGAATGTTTCAGACTTAAAGCACCTGTGGGGAACGAGAGAAGACCTGACAAGTCCTGCCAAGATCTGCAGGAATTCAACTCAGGGAGGAGGAGGAGAAGAAGAGGAGGAGGAGGAGGAGGAGGAGGAGGAGGACATGGTCCCTTCATCACAATTCTGGCCTACGTCCTAAAATTAACAGCTGATAAATAAGTGTCACTGGATGTTACAGATAAATCAGGTCAATTCTATGTTATTTATTTATGAGCTTTTACTTTGACTGATATTGAGATTTCAAGTTCTGTTTGTTTTAACGATCATTTAGGACAGAAATGTCTGGGAAACGGTGACAAAAAGAGACAATAAGTTCAAAAACACACACACAAACACACACAAACACACACAACACGCCTGAGTCCAAACCTGCTCAAAGATTCTCTGACTCAAACCTTTAAAACCCACTGTCGTCTCACATTCCAGCAAAATGAAAACTCATGCAACGGATTCTGCGACACAATCCTCTGCTGTGACCTTTGACCTCCTCCTCCTCCTCCCCCTCTCATTCCTCCTCACCTGCGTGCGATGTTTTCTTTGAGCCAACAGCCGCGTCCGCCGCGACAGACACGCGAGACCGGAAACCAAACAAAAGCTAAACGGAAGCTAAACGGAAGCTAACCAAAACTTCCTTAAGACGCGCTAACGTGGAGCGTTATCTGTAGTCTAAAGATTAGCGAACAAGCTCAACACTTTTTCAACATTAATTGTTTTAAATCAGCGACGGCTGTGAAGTATAGTAGAGTAGTTTTTGATTTATAGGCGGCGTGATGAGACGAAGCTAAACGTTTATGTGTTTGACACCAACATAAATCAGGATTAACTTCAGTCGCAGATTAACAAACGTCTTCACGTCGTTCATGTTTACCGCTCAGAGTTTAAAATAGAGCTAATGTAACGTTACTGCTCTGTCATGTGACAATAAAGTTTAAGATCCACATGTGACCTCACGATCAGTTAGTTCAAACCTGATCTTTACACACGTCAGTTTACTTTTTTACGTCTATTATTTTTGATTTAGTAACATGTGTTCAATGATTATCTTGATTAATTGAGTATTTGTTTGGTTCATAAAATGTGTAAAAATATGGTTCAGTGTTTGTCAAACTCTGGAAATGATGATGTCTTTGTTTTTGAATGATTTCTTTGTTTCTTGGGGCAAAAAACAGGAAATATTCACATTTATGAAGCTGAAAAATCACAGAAACTAGAAAATATTCACATTTATGAAGCTGAAAAATCACTGAAACTAGAAAATATTCACATTTATGAAGCTGAAAAATCACTGAAACTAGAAAATATTCACATTTAAGAAGCTGAAAAATCACAGAAACTGAATGAATGGATGAATTTAAGTGAGTAACAAACGATTCATGGAGTCATAACCTCCACACGTGACGATACACAGAGGTTTATCTCGTGTCACTTTGACGGACGCCGTCAGAGACGTGGTTACCGTGGTTACGAGAACACAGACCACCCAATGGAGTCATCTGTCACTCATTCACTCACACACAGCAGGGGAGGAGGAGGTGAGAGAGTGAACGAGTGCATTCACAGTCAATCAGCGGCGTTTCATTCACATTCATGTTTCCACCTCACAGGACCGACATTCACCCGTTCATCAAAGTATCGGAAACTGCACCAGTGTGACCTTTGACCTTTCTGCCCCTCACTTCTTCAGCGGACTGTGGTCGTCACACGTCTCAATCTGATTAGTGATTGTCTTAATCTGGTCAATTTATCACATATTATATTTTCACGACAATAAAGACATTAGATTATATTCCACATATATATGAAATTATAGATTAGATTTAAATTAGAAACATGTTTGTTGACTAGATACAAATAGAAACAGAAACCCTTTGACTGCAGGCAGCGTGTGTGGGCGTGGCCTGGCCCTCACTTACATATGCATGAAGTGGGCGTGGTTTGAATAGGGAACGCGCTGAGAGAGCGGGTTCACTCAAACATTTAGGGCTTCACTTATTTCACGTATTCACTCCCTCAGGCAACAACAGCACGTTTAAAAACACGGAGGAAAAAATAAACCACCATCTGCAGAGTTTTTAAAGATTGTAATAAAAATAAAAATATATATATAAACTGAGAGATAAATAAAGTCAAATGTGAGGGAAACATGAGCAGCTTCTGCGTTTAAATGTGACACAACAACACAGCGTGAATGAGTGCGTGAATGAGTGAATGAGAGAGACTTACTGCGTGCGCAGATCTGAGCAGCAACACTGCGACTGCGAACACACACAACCTGCAGAAACACACACACACACACACACACACACACACACAGCAGCGGTGAGTCAGGTAACTGTTACCCGGAGTTGAGTCGCTGTGAGGCGGCGTCACAGTCTCCAGAGCTCCGCTCACAACCGTGATGACGGAACAGTTTTTACACTTAAAGACAAACTTTTGTTACTTGGTTCACTTTGCGACTCACCTGAGCTTCATGTTGTTGTCAAAGAGGAAGAAGAAGATGAAGATTAAGAAGAAGAAGAAGAAGCTCGTTCTTCTGTCTTCAGATCACTGAGGCTCACGCGCGCTCATCTACTGCTCCAAATAAAACCCGCACCAGAACCAGAACCTGAACCTGCACCAGCGCCAGCCTCCTGTTCATCTGCGCGCACACACACACACACACACACACATAAAGTAGTTCCACAGAGACACGGAGACACGCAGGGACAGACACAGAGACAGACACGGGGACACACAGAGTTGTAATCGGGATTATTTTGGAGTCTCGCACTCACCAAAGTCTCGTGGCTGAAGTCGCTGCTGCCGCTGCTGCGATTCTTCAGCTTCAAACTTCAAACTGCGGCGCAGCAGAGCAGAGGAGGAGGGGGAGGAGCCAGCGGCTGTCACTCAAACCCAACCCCCTCTCACACACACACACTTAAATCTAACATTTATCACATTCACACGAGAAAGAAAAGAAAAAATAAAGTCACTTTTTAACATAAATGATTTCAACATTATCACATGTTAAAAAGTGAGTTTTTCAAATTATCATTTAAGTATTTTTTAAACAAAAGTTGTTTATTTGTGTTGTTTTTATTGTTTTATTGTTTGTTCTCAGGTCCATTGCGTCACACGTTTTTATATTTTATTTGTTCTGATGCACTGTTTCAGCTGCTGTTGTTTTTAAAGTGCTTTATAAATAAAATCCGAGTATATTTTTACACATTCCTGAATAAGAAGCTCCTTAAAAACTTCAAACTACTATCGATGACTTTGGTTGATTTTTATAATATTACAATCAAAAAAGAATCTTTAACAGAAACAGGAAGAGGGTTCTTTTCAGGAAATTTGCAAAAAAAAGTTCTGAGAAATATTTTCTTAAAACTTTGGATTAAATTTGTAAAACATACACATTTGGACAAATATTAGTAAGATTGTTTTTTATTAAGATAACTGTTTTTTTATTTTACTCACATATGTTGCCATCTGTAATCTGAAAATATCTGGGATTAAACAATAATCTGCAGGCAACATTGTCAGTGCGTCACTTTTGTCAGATTAGAAACTTCTTTTAAAACCTTTTTCTGTTTCAACCCTGAGAAGAATTGTGTGTGTGTGTGTGTGTGTGTGTGTGTGTGTGTGTGACAGGAGTCAGGGAGAATATTTAACCTTTAATAATCTGGCAGGAATGTAACGTGTCCGGGCCTATAGAACATGTCAAATAAAGCTTTAATGCCAAACCTTTTTTTTCTGCAGCCTCAGGCGCGGAGTTTCGGATTGAAGACAGACGCGCGAGACACTGTGTCCTTCCGCCACTGCCGGGTCCTAACATCCTCCTATCACTGCACAATAATCCGCGAATAATCAGATTATTCCGAGTGAAAGGGCGGGAGGTGCTGGTCTGCGGTTGCTATAGAGACATTCCTGTGCGCAAAAAAGTTTCCAAACGGCCAGTGCGCGCGGACTTGTCCAGTGCGGTGAAGGTGCAACTGGGGGGTGAAGATCAGTGCGCGAGGAAGTAGATCCGGCTGAGCAGGTCTGGAAGTGGAGAGGAGGAAAAGTTCGAGAGAGAGAAGCAGAGAGGAGAAGAGAGGAGCAGGGAGAGCAGAGAGAGCGCGAGGACAAGAAGAAGAAGAAGAAGAAGAGTGAAGTTTCTTCTTCTTCTCTGCAGCTGCGCGACTCTGTCATGATCTCAGAGAAGAACCAGAGCCACAACCAGAACCAGAACCACAGAGCAGTCCGTTGAAATAAAGAAGAAGCGCAGCGAGCGTCGGATCCTCGTCTGATTCAACATGAACCTGCGACTCTTCATCGTCCTCTGTGTCGCGGTGCGACACGCACACTCTGCGGTAAGTGCGGCGACTTTACACTTTTCTGCGCACAGTCACCGATCACAGTTAGGACCGGGACCGGGACCGGTGCGGGACCGGGTCTGGACTCCGGCTCCTCCAAACAGAGAAGCTGCTTCGTAACAGACACTGATCATAATAAACTAATAATAATAATAATAATAATAATAATAATAAGCGTGTGATTCAGTGTCTCTGTGGAGTTTGGACTCAGTTTGTGTCCTGATCCGGTTCTGACTCTCAGGACGTGAAAAACCTGGATCAGGACCTGATTTTAACACAAACTGAAGCAAAGTGACACTGTTTAGTTTTTGTTCCAGATTATGTGGTTTAATCTCCACGTTTATTCTGCAGACACACACACACACACACACACACACACACACTCTTTAATGTGTGTTTCCAGAATCTTTGACATTTGCAGGAATAAACTTTACTGAACTTTCCTTTAACAGTGGAGCTCTGTCAGTGTGTGTGTGTGTGTCCTCATGTCATATTCAAACAGGTTGAATATTCATAAGCACATTAATTATTCATCAGCACTGCTCACGCGCCGATTCTCTTGACTCCGCCCACAGACACACACTTTGAGGCGTGTCCAATCGAGCAGCTACAGTATGTATAAGTGTGTGTTTGTGACATGAGGACCTTCGTCCACCAGACACGGGACAATATGGACATGTCCTTTAATCATAATCATACTTTATCAGATTTGGACAAAAATGTGCAAAATTTGGACAAAAATGTGCACAAATTTGGACAAAAGTGAAGACATACGTCGCAGAAACACAAGAAATAATGTTTCAAAAAAGAACTCGATAAGGATTTAAAATAATCACGAGGTCCTGGGATGACGTGGAGGATGTAGCGCCCCCTTGTGGCTCTCAAGAATAAATCACTGCGACTGTACGTTGGCGAGTAGTGAAAAGTGATGTTTTCGCGTACCTCATAGTCTGAGTGACGCCCCCTGTTGGTCACTGACGCTGCTGCAGCAGAGTGAAACCTATGTCAGTTTTTTTCAGTTTACTGAACGACAGAAACACAGATGAACACATGAGGGCGCCAGTGAGCACTCTAAAAGTGACAAGTGTCAAAGAAAAAATTATTTGTTACCATGGAGACGTGGGGGTGTGGGGGTGTGACTTCAATCAGTGTCTCTCTCTCTCTCTATGTCATCACTGCTCTGACCACTGAGGCCCCCTAGTGGAAGACATGGGTATGACACGCCCACGCCTCACCTCTGAAACTCTGCCCTTCTTTTTTAACGTTCATGTCCAAATTTGACCTCTGACCTAATGTTGGAGTCACAAATTAAGTTAATTCAACGACTCTATTTTACTTTGAGTTAATTATTTATATTTAAACTAAACTGGTAACACATACATACGTTTAACTAGTTAGTTCAATGAGCTGTGTTAGTGATAAACAGTACTAGTAATGTAATGGTGATAAACTGTGTTGTGTCACTGCTGTGTTAGTTTAAGTTTAAAGTTCAATTGAACATTTTTTCAGTGTACTGCAAAAATATTGAATAGTTTTGAAAAAAAAACTTAAGTTACTAACTTGGAATTAATTACCTGTTTTCAATTATTAAATTTTTTACATATATATGTGTATAAACATATATATATATATACACACATATATGTATATATACATATATATATATATATATACATATATGTATATATATATATATAAACATATATATATATATATATATATATATATATATATATATATATTCTAACTCTAGTTTGTAGCTATAACACACCTGGTAGATTTTAGGTCACCTTTAAAATGAAACTCACAAACTCATGCACGTGCAGACAGTGTGTGTGTGTGTGTGTGTGCGTGTGTGTGTGTGCGTGTGTGTGTGTGTGTGTGTGTGTGTGTGTGTGTACGTGTGTGTGTGTGTGTGTGTCCACTCAGTCAGGTGAGGGAGTTCAGGTGTAACATAAACCTGCAGGTTTTCTCTTTGAAACACCGCAACAACCACAAAAAAACACACACACACACACACACACATACAAGGTTTAGGGAAACCCTGTGCTGTGTGTGTGTGTGTGAGTGTGCGTGTGTGTGTGTGTCCAGCCATAACATCCTCTGATAAACATCTCATATCCACTGAAAGAGTGGGAGGAGCTTGTGTCAGTCATAACGTCTCGTTTGTCTTAAAAAATCATCTCCGATTATTTTCCTCGAGTCACGACACTGAAAAAAAGAACATTATTTTTAAAATAATACTTAAAAGATTCAAAGAGACTTAAAAAGTTTACACACACATGTTTTAAACTAAAGTTTAAATCAAATTCATACAATTCATTAACTTTACTCTGAAGGAAATTGTGTTAAAAAAACTCAACTTTATTTTGAAGGGAATTGTGTTCACACACATATTGAGTTTAACTTTATTTTGAAGGAAATTGTGTTCATAGAAACCAAAGTTAATGAGTTATATGAACAAAATGTCATGTGACTAGTTAACTGTTAGCAACAGTTACCTGACTTACTTACTACTGTGTGTGTGTGCATGTGTGTGCATGTGTGTGTGTGTGTGTGTGTGCGTGTGTGTGCGTGTGTGTGTGTGTGCGTGTGTGCTAACACTTTAGTGTCAGTGAGGATTAACAGTTTGACTAAAGTCACTGAGAAACAACAACAAACTGTTTAGAGAACTAATCACACACACACACAGGCACATTTGAAGTACTGCTAGTAAAAGATGCAGTAATATCAGAGCAACTATGTACAAGTACTAGTTGCAGTAGCAGCATCATAGTACAAGTAGACGACAGTATTCAAAGAGTTTTACTGTTTGAGTTGTTCAATAGCTACAATAGTGCAGCAGTAGTAGTAGTAGTAGTCGTCATAGTATTCACACAGTTTTGACTGAAGCAGTATTTTGAATAGTACTGCAGTAAAAGCAACAGTTGTGCAGTAGCAGTTGTTGTTGTCAGTAGTAATACTAGTAGAGATGTAGTAGGAGCAGCACTGAGTACTATGGTAGTATAATGCAGCACTAGAAGTACCTGTAGTAGTAGCTGTAGTAGTAAAAGTAGAAGGACTCTTGAGTAGTTTTAGTAGTAATACTAGTAAAGATGTAGTAATATCAGAGCAACTATGTACAAGTACTAGTTGCAGTAGCAGCATCATAGTACAAGTAGACGACAGTATTCAAAGAGTTTTACTGTTTGAGTTGTTCAATAGCTACAATAGTGCAGCAGTAGTAGTAGTAGTAGTCGTCATAGTATTCACACAGTTTTGACTGAAGCAGTATTTTGAATAGTACTGCAGTAAAAGCAACAGTTGTGCAGTAGCAGTTGTTGTTGTCAGTAGTAATACTAGTAGAGATGTAGTAGGAGCAGCACTGAGTACTATGGTAGTATAATGCAGCACTAGAAGTACCTGTAGTAGTAGCTGTAGTAGTAAAAGTAGAAGGACTCTTGAGTAGTTTTAGTAGTAATACTAGTAAAGATGTAGTAGTTTTAGTAGCACAGTAGAAACAAAACTGTAGTAGCAGCAAACGTAGCATTAGCTTTAGCTGTAGCATCAACAGTAGTGGTTGTAGTAAGTAGTAATCGTTGTATTTTTGTAGTACAAGCAGTAGTTCTAGTTTTAGTGGAGGAAGATTATAAAGTATTTATTTGTAATATTTTATTGTCAATAAGATACCAAAACTATAAGAGCAGCTAAAGTATGACTAGCATTAGCTTTAGCTGTAGTGTCAGTGGTATCTTTGTAGTACTACAAAGTACATTTTGCAGTATTAAAGTTGCAGTAAGAGTCAAAGTTAAGAGAAATCCTTTTAATCACAGAGTATTTCGTGGTTAATTTGACATAAATTGACTCTTTGACAGTGGTTTTAAGAGGATCAGCAGCAGAAGACGACGTCAGAGGACATTTATAAGCTTTTATTCTTCAATAAAAGACAAAAGTGTCTCTGTATTTCTTCTCTGTGTCCGTCCCTCACACTCAGACGTCCCCGTCTTTGTCTTCTGTCCGGTGCTAAGAGCAAAGTAAACGCTGTGTGTTTATCAGGGACGTCCTTATTTACTCTGAGGGGGCTTTAAAGGTCAAAGGTCTCCCGTCTGTCCGTCCTCGTCCAGGCCTTAACCAGCAGGTGATTCTGACCCCCTACCCCCCAGTGGTGGGAGGTTAAAGTGCAGCATGTTTGTTCGCAGACTTGAGATTAAAGCGGAACTCTTTGTGGATTAAGTTACAGATTAAAAGTCTTGGATTACTATTATTCTATGTTTCCTAACTTTATTTTATTGGCCATTTTCCCCCCCAACATCTGCTGGAGTTATTTTTAACCAGAACTGGACCTGAACCAGAACTAACCACAAGCTTTTCTTCCCATGTCCGAACACAAGTTCTGCATGTGGCGCGGTTTTGGATTATGAAGCGAGAACTTGTGTTTATTGTTCATTTGAGACGGGGGAAGAGCATCTGTGTGTGTGTGTGTGTGTGTGTGTGTGTGTGTGTGTGTGAGGCAGTAATCCAGCAGGCTACCTGACAAGTCCACCTCCACAGAACAGTCACAGGACGTTCTTCCTCCTCCTCCTCCTCCGTCTTCCTGACCTCTTTTCCCCCTCAGAGAACATCAGACTTTGTTGTATTTGTTTTTCTGAGAAATTCACAGGATGAAAAGTGAGAGACGAGACGTGATGTGCTTTCAGAAGACAAATCAATAAAGGCGGACGGAAGAGGAGTTATTGAAAAAACAAAATGAGAAAATAAAGATTAGGTGATATCCCCCCCCCACACACCCCCACTGAGCGGAGACATTTATTGTTCTGCATTCTTTCGGTCTTTGTCTCCGAGGAGACGACGGAGAGAAGACAGCCGACGTCTCCTGCTGCTTCTTGTCTTACCCGAAAGCTCCCTCACGCCACGCGGTCGCGTGTTTCCCACACGTCTGTCCATCACTCTGCACCTTTTCATTACTTCACCTCTCTCTCTCCTCTGTGTCTCCTCTCACGCTGTGAAACTCTGAAATCACTTAAACTCATCTTAAGTTAAGATAATCCTCATTTGCTCTTAAATGTGATGGAACGTGCTTTTATTGTGAAATATGGGTCGTTCCATATCAAAACAAACACTTTTAGTTTGAAATATCATCACAAATATCTTTTTTTTGCAATATTCGCGATGAACCGTCAGTATTTGAAGTACTAGTACAAGTATACGAGAGTATTCAAAGAGTTTTACTGTTAGTATCACTGGTTAAATACTGCAGAAATGATGTATGATGAAGTACATCATGTTATAGTAGTCGCTGTAGTACTAGCAGTAGTAGAAAAAGCAGTGAAAAGTATACATGTGTTGTAGTTTTGCAGTAATATTAGTCAAAGTGGTATTTTCAGTTGCTCAATAGCTACAATAATGTAGTAGTAGTTGCTATTGTAATACTAGTAAATATGTAGTAGTTTTAGTACT
>NC_058023.1:981711-1114211 GCF_019176455.1 Solea senegalensis
CTCGTCACTTTGTGAGGAACAAAACCTCTGTTCGACGATATGATATATGATATAAAAAAGCTTTGAAAAAAGAGGAACCAGAGGGTGGTTCCTCAGGCACCCTGAAGCGCCGCCTGCAGGTGTCGCTCTGCGTGAAACCACCGAGGTCAACGTTCATCAGAGCGCGACAGGAAAAATGTGTTGAGAAGAAAGAGAAGGAGTAGAATTCCTGGACAGACGCCGTGGTGCGACTCAGGGTTCACCAGTCAGGGGTGAAGGGGTGAGGATGAAGGGGTGACTCAGTGGGGGGTCTTCCTCTTCCAAAGAGCCGGTGATTTAAAACACACACTTTGGTCTTTTGGTCTCAGGGCGTCAGAACCTTGAAGTCGTTAAAGTCCAGCAGCGATGAAAGGGATCAGAGGTTTGACGGCGAGGCTCGGGGCCTGGAACGCCGCTCGCCAGAACAGGATAAACACGCACACACTTTAACACATGGTTGAGAACCCACACACACACACACAGAGAAGCTGAGTCATGAAACGAAAGCCGATTTTTGAAGATCAAGAAAAAGAAAGAAAAGCAGCTCAGATTTGTTAGAAATCCTCACGACTGTCAGATGTTTTTAACCTCAAACACATCTGTCACATTTCTTATGGAAACAACGTGAAAGTCGCCCCCACCCCCCGACACCGACACCTGCACAGACAGATGTTCCTTCAACGAATAAAGAGGGAACAGTGCCGACCACCGAGCACAGAAATCCATTCAATTCCGACATAAACCACGTATCCGTCTACCGACCCGAGTGTATCTGGAACGTGACGTAATGCTCTTTTAACTGTTGTGGTAACATTAGGACACACACATGTACGTGTGTGTGTGTGTGTGTCATGGCTGCCTCAAAAGAAATTCAAAATCTAAGAAAAAACAGCCACTGATGTTTAAAAAAAGCAGAATTGTGTGTAAAGCTTTACGCCGACGATTCACTCGTTTATGTAAAAGAACCCAGAAAATGCTTTAAAAGGGCTTTTTTTCAGGGTTAAGACCTGGTTTTAGGGCAAGACTTGGGTTAAGGGTTAAGGTTAAAGTAGGGTTAAGGGGCTGGAGAATGTGTGATGTCCACGATGTGTCCTCACTAAGATAAAAAAACAAGTTTGTGTGTGTATGTTTAATCATCAGTCTGTGATGAGCGGGGGGAATTCCAGTCTCGCCAGTCTAATCCTCGGGTACATGCCTTCCGCTCGCTGCTCCTCACCCTGTCCTCACCCCCCTGCTCTTCCATGACTCACCCTGAACTTCTCCCTCCCTCTCTCGTTATTAATGCAGTTAGTTTTTAAATCAGGGTGATTTTATTTCTTCATAACTGTGATTGTTTCTCTTAATTTTGAACTTGACTTTGCGATGCTACATGGTTAGCTTCTTTATCAATAAAGGTGGTTGGGAATCAGATGCTAGCGATGCTAACCTGCTAGCATTTTGTTTGTTGTTCCCCCACTGATTCTAAAGCGAAGCTAAAAGAAATTTAGCTTAAAAACATTAATACTGGTAGCGACACTTTGATTCTCTGGTCCTGACCAACGAGGAGCTGGTACTAGTTAAGTTCTGGTTCTTGATAACCAGACCTGAGTAATTTAGGACTTTGAAACCAACATGATTTCATGAATGGACGACAGTGTTAATTGTGTGTTCATTTCGTGTACTGTGTGAACTTTGAGCAGCATCGGGTACAGACCTGTCAGGTCCAGGTCTATTGGGTCCAGACCTATCAGGTCCAGGCCTGTTGGGTCCAGGCCTGTCAGGTCCAGGCCCATCGGGTCCAGTCCTATTGTTCTAGGCCCATCTGGTCGAGGCCTGTCAGGTCCAGGTGTCACAGATCAGGCTCAGCCTCACCTTCACCTCAGGCCTGAGTCTGAAGTTAATCATAAAATATTTTATGATAGAAATGAGACGTTGAAGGATCCAGACAGAAGGAGTGGAGCACATATCTGTGACTCACTGACCTTAAAATAAGTGGATTAAATTCTGCTGCAGGGAGAGAGAGAGAGACACTGAGAGAGAGACACACAGAGAGAGAGACACTCTCTATATTTGATTGCTGTAAAATTGTCAGTGATTTTCTTTCCAACATAACTTTCACTTTCCATTATTTATTATTATTATTATTATTTTAAGAAATTACGTCACTGAGACACGCCGGTGAATCTCGTCTGTGATTGGACGCTGAAATCCTGAGGTTCTAGAGTAATGACACATGATCACATGATCACATGATGACAGGATTATATAATGACAGGACTGATATATGAGAAAAGTAACATGGTCACATGATCACATATTCACACGATGACAGGATGAAAGGATGACATGATCACAAGATGAAAGGATGACGATCACATGATGACATGATCATAGGATGAAAGGATGAAATGACATGACAGGATGACAGGATGACAACAAATAAACATGTGCGTGATGTCGCGACTCATTTAAAGACAAATCTGTAACTTTTGAGTAACTGAATTAGTGAATTAACTTTATTAAAAAATGAATGAATGAATGAATTTAAATTATTATTTAAAATATACGTAGAAATCTCAACTAAAGGGGAGAATTCGGTGTCACTGAGAAAGTCAGTGAAGCCCAGGTGTCGTTGACAGACGATTTCTATCGTAGATTTGTCGCAATAATGCGATGAATGGCAGACATTCTGGTCTGTTACCAGGTGCCAAAGAGAGCGACACGGAGCTTTAAAAAGGATAAAGTGCATGTTTGGGAAGAAAGGGAAGAGTAGAGAGGACGGATGAAAGTGAATGAGAGCGAGAGAGAGAGAGAGAGAGCTGCAGGTCTGGGCGTGAGAGCAGACTATTGAGCTGAACCAGACCAGAGGCTAATCTGGAGATCCAGGGCTTGTAAAAACACACACACACACACACAGATGTATTCAGGCGTGTGTGTGTGTGCGTGCGTGTGTTAATGACGCCCTCTTGTTCTGATAAAGATTTTAAACGTCCCGTGTTCACAGCTCAGTTGTTCGTCTCTAAAACTCAGCGTGTTCTCTTTCCCTCTGACCCGCGCGGGAATCAAACCCTCAACCTCTGCCTTGCGTCAGCGGCCTCTGAACTGCACAGGAAGTCCAAACAGGACAGCACAGTTAGTCTGCGGTTAACACCTGGTTTATGATGAGCGTGAACACACACACACACACACACACTGGAATGTGACACTCTTCAGTCTGCTAAGGATTCATGCTCAGTGAGCGCCCCCTGCTGCCGAGGACCAGCATGACACAAAACACTGATTTTACGATAAAGACATAGACGTCGTTGACATCAACTGATGTAGATTTTATGACACAGGTCTTTTGTAAAGTGGATAAAATCTGTTTGTCTGTACAGAAAAGTGCTGACTCGCCTTCTTCCCTCTCTCTGTTTCTCACACTCTGTCTCTCTCATCTGTGTCAACAAGCATGGGAAACATCCACCAGCAGCCTGGCACTCCCTCCATCCATCCCTCCTTCTATCCATCCCTCCTTCTATCCCTCCTCCCCCACACTTTTCTCCTTCTTCTCCAAACTTTGCTGAGAAAAAGCGAGGCGTGTTTTTTCTGCTAACGCGTTTGTTTGGGATTTGAAACAATGAAATAATCTGGTTTCAGGCGTGTTGTTGTCGCGCGCTGACCTTGGACCGTCACCAAACAAACCTCACGGTCAAAGACACGTTTCCTCCTCTGTGGGAAAACGCGCTCTCCTGCCATCTGCGATGATGGAGCGCCACCTCGTGGTTGAAAACGATGACACACACAGAGAATGGCATCTGGCATCATTTTTTGCACATTTATGTTTTCCATTTATAAAAGCTGCTGATGTTGAAGACTTTTTCTTGCCTTAAATATTCATAGTTTATAACGATTTAAAGACAGAGACGAGGATGGGAGGTGAAAATGATCCCCGGCGAGACTCAAATGTTCACAATTCAATGTGTTTTTCTGCTTCTCCAACTTTTATCATGATAATAATTGTTTATAATGACTGATTTGAACACCTTTTGTTATATTATTGTTACCGCCCCAGTCCCCAATTTGATATTTAATGTCAAAATGTAGTAAACGTGCGTTTCTGTCTTTGATCTGCAGGCCTGTAACGGATGTGCAGGATCTAAATGTGACTGCAGAGGAGTGAAAGGAGAGAAGGTAAGTTTCACACCAATATTATATTATAAGACAATTTTATATATATAATATATGATATTTGCATGATTTTAGACCTTGATGTGCTAAAAAACTCCTAAAATCTGAGTTTAAATGGAGACGGTCTCTCCCACACCAAACCTCATTGAGAAATCAGTGATTTTAGCACACGGGGACACAGGGGCTGCTGGTCTACTGCTGCCTCGTGTGGTCACTTTGTGTCACTGATTTAAATCCAAACAAAGGATTTTAAATGCAGAATTTTACAAAATAAGACGTTTGAACTTAGTGATGAAGGCAGCAGTGGATCAACAACTCCTTTGTGCTGTGATGTTAAAATCACTGTTTTTCTCTATGGGCTTTGGTGTGGGAGAGCCAATTTTTTTTTAGTTTATATTAATATTTGTGTCATGTGACTTGATGGTTTCGTGTGTCTGTGCATCATTCGCAGGGTGAACGGGGTTTCCCGGGTCTCACCGGACAACCAGGGGTGCCAGGTTTCCCCGGACCTGAGGGACCAATCGGAGGCAGAGGAGAGAAGGTGGGCGGAGCTAATCATCTAAAACAATTTCCGACTCTCGCCTGAATTTCACTGAAACAAACTATACTTAAAATATGTTCGCCCAAATACGTCGCTGTAATGATTTTAATCCCATTTTAACTATAATCTAATCTAATCTGATTTTGTGTCTGTGGTTTTTCAGGGCAGTGATGGACCTCAAGGACCTGGAGGTCCAAAAGGAATTAGAGTAAGTTTTATCACATTTGTCCCAATGTTGTTTGTAATGTCGTCACCTGACCAGCAGGTGTCTCTGTTTCCTCCATCTCTGACCTGTTCTCCTTTTTCTAACAGGGTCCTCCTGGATTACCAGGATTCCCAGGAACTCCAGGACTTCCTGTGAGTTTCTTTTTCTTTCCAACTTTTATCACCGATGTTTTTTCTTGTTGTTGTTGTTGTCGTTTACGTTAACTCACACGATTGTTTTCTGGGTGTCAGGGTCTGCCGGGTCAGGACGGACCTCCGGGCCCGAGAGGAGTGGCGGGCTGCAACGGGACAAAGGTAGACTCCGACGGAAACAAAGAAATGTGCCCGACGAGATGTTTGCTAACTTTTTAATAACAAAACGTTCTTGTTGTCAGGGTGAACGAGGTTTCCCCGGGGCAGGAGGAATTCCCGGAACGCCGGGATTATTGGTGAGTCGACCGCGGAAGTTTTCATTGCAAAACATCGGCAACAATTTCGGGATTTGATTTCTTCACTGAACGTTTGTTTTTGTCTTCTGTTCATCACAGGGTCCACCGGGTCTGCCCGGGCCAAAGGTAACGCACAGACACACAAACAGACACAAACAGACACACACAGACACACAAACACATAAAGATGTTTGTTAAGTCGTGCTTTCCATAACATATAACTCGTTCCGTTAGTAAAAAAAACATTTCAGGCGTGTTTTTTGGAAACGATAGTAAAACTAAACCCCCGCCCCTGGTCTGAGGCTGACACTGCCCAGTGCCTGATTTCAAAAACCTACAAAAAGTGCGTAGTTGATTCATATGGCTGTCTTGAATTAGCAATCAGAAAATAGTATTTCTTGTTGCAGGGTAAATACACAGGTTGCAGAATAGACACGCTGCGCTCTGGTTCGCACATCATCACCGCCACCAGTCACCAGCAGTGACTGGGGGGGGGGTACTTCTCCTGTGTATCCACTCCTGTGTATCCACTCTGACCCGCCCTATATTGGGGGTGTGGCCAGAGGAGGACAGTTGGTGACGTAGCACCGCGAAAGTGATGAAAGTCCGGGATGAGCCAGCCAAAACATTTTTGGAAACAAAGTTTGTTGCAATTTGCGAAACTCTTTTGTGACTCTAGAACTTTGTGTAACATTTTGTTTTTGATCTGACTTAAAATCAGTTGTAACTTTTAAAAACAACTAAACTGTTAAACCTGTTGTAAATTATGGAGATTAGACATGAAAACATTTACTCACAGAAGTCAGATGTCTTTTCTCTCGTCAAACCGTGTGGTGTTTGATTCGTCCACAGGGAGACCCAGGTGACATCATCTCCACCAATCGGTTTGGACAGAAAGGAGGAGTGGGATTACCGGGATTACCAGGAGCTCCTGTAAATTCATGTCAACATTTTAAAAACATTTCAACAATTTTTTTTTGATAATATAAAGCACATTAATAACATGTTGTTGACGTAAACAGGGATTACCAGGTCCTCCTGGATTACAAGGTCCAAGTGGTCCTCCAGGACCCACAGGATACGAGGTAAAACCACATCAGATGGTTTTATTTATTTATTTATTTAGTTTCAGCTGTAAAAACTGTGAGAAACTAAGTTTTTTGTGTTGTTTTTCCAGGGTCGTCCAGGTCCTCCTGGTTCTCCTGGACCTAAGGTCAGTTCATTTAAAATATTGGATTCACGTTCACTAATCGCACGTTCACTTTGTCTTTGGATAATTTTTGTTCGTGTTCATGTGTTCACACATATTCGTGCGTGAATGTTTGTTGTTTCCAGCTCAGCTCAGACTCAGTGTCACACTCAGACCCCTGAGTACAAAAAATGTCCCATTGCAAAAATACATGCAAACGGTCATTTTTCATCACTTCCATTAAAACATGATACGTACATTTTATTATATTAAGTGATAATTTGTGCTACTCTCCACCAGATGGCACCATAGAGAGAAAAATCATGTTATTTCCACTAGATGGCGCTGTCACAAATGTTGCTACACAAACATTTTTACTTTTCATGAAGTAAATTGAAATTTAAAATCTAAAAAATTCAAGTAGAATATAACGTATATTTTCTTTTACAACTTGCTTTTAACAAGTACATTTGTTGTGCTTAGTGTCACGAGTGTGACACATAATAAATGAAATAATGGAACATCATGAAGTGAACATGTTAGAAATAATTTAAATTCACTAAATGCACTAATAATTCCATCACAGTCACTGATTTTGTTTCCAGTCAGTTTCATTAAAGAAAAATCATCAGAAATGTTGACAAACATTTGTTCTTTTTATCATTTGGACCATAAAAAAATTTTGTCTTTGCAGGGAAACATGGGTTTGAACTTCCAAGGACCCAAAGGAGATAAGGTTCAGTGACAAGTCCAACAAACGCCGTCCGTCCTTAACCCTCTGTTTATCTCTGTGTTCCTTCAAGCTGATTTTGTTTGTGTGTTGTTGTTTGTGTGTGAGCACAGGGTGAACAGGGTTTACCGGGACCTCCTGGTCCTCCAGGTCAGGTGGGAGAGCAGCAGCGACCGCCAGTGCACGTGATTCAGAGAGGAGACAAGGTTAAGAGTTTGTTGATTCACAGGATTGTAATTTCACAGGAAATTACAGATAAAATGAATATGAAGTAACAAAAACGATCAAAAACCCAAACGAGACGCAAAACTAAGAAATATCAACCAAAACAAATTTAATATAACAACGAAGGAATGTCACAAATTCACCAACATGATTTACTTTGATTATGTTTCTTCAAAAAAACATGTAACTTGATTCTTGTTGGAAATGCAGCAGTTTCACCACCAGAGGGCAGATGTAAAGCTCCACAATAAATTGAGACAATGTGTGGCGTTGGCCACAAGATGTCAGTAGAACACAAACATCTGTGTATTCACAAAATGTGAAATTTAAATGTGTATTTATTTATTTTTTTCCTGATATTTATTCAGTTTCTCGTCTCTCATGTCACAGATGTATGACATTTAAGTTTGACCTTTTTTCTCCTCACCTGCAGGGAGACCCTGGACCTCCAGGCCCCCGAGGTGATCCAGGTTTTCCGGGCGCTCCTGTGAGTATATAATAAAAACAAAAGAGTCAGTTTTCGATTAAATGTAGAAAAGTTCAGTGATGAGTGAGAGAAGATCCTGGTTTCACGCGTTGTCTTCTGGTTACAGGGTCCATCTGGTGGTCAGAAAGGAGAAAAGGGTGAACTGGGCGAAGCAGGAAAACGAGTGAGCACAATTATGTTTATGTTTATGACAACAAAAACATGGACTGCAGTGCAGCAGTTCCCTGACCTCACTTTTGAATCCTTGAACCCTGATGCGTCTCGCTCAATTACGTAGGGTGCAAATCAACAAAATGGACGCCCAAAATTCAAAATGGCCGACTTCCTGTTGAGTTGTGGCCATGGTTGCGGGTGACTTTTTTGTTCGTCTTGGTCTATAACATCATCCCACCAAGTTTCGGGAAATTCGGTTGAACCCAATGCACGCTGAAGTCACAGGGCACTTCCTGTTTCGGGGCGGATGGTAGAAATTCACAGAGGGCTGCCGTATCCACGCCGCTTTGAGTCCGCAAAACCTTTTGACAACTTTTCAACTTAGATGTGTCTAGTTTCTTTTTTAGTTTGCTCATTTATCTTGGGTGCAAATCGCCAAAATGGACGCCAAAATTCGAAACTGCCAACTTTCTGTTGAGTTGAGGCCATGGTTACGGTCGACGTTTTTGTTCGCCCCTGCCATTCGTGGTTCAGGCCCTAAAAAAATGACCTCATAGCTGTTAAACTCACAAAGGTGGAAGTACAAAAGTAAAAAGTACTAAATATTATAAAACTGACTCGTTTTCACTGAGATTCTGAATTTAAACATTTTCTTTGCTCTCTTTTTTTTTTACAGGGAAAACCAGGCAAAGACGGCGACCCTGGTCCTCCAGGTTTCCCCGTGAGTTCTGTTGACATAGAAGAAGTTTTTTTTTTTTTGTTATTTAAATAATTTTTATTTAAACTTGTATAAAACACATGGTTGTCTTTCAGGGCGGCAAAGGAGACCAAGGTTCTCCAGGTGTTCCAGGCAGAGACGGAGAAAGAGTAGGTTCATATATGTATATATCATTCTCAAATTACATCCATTTAAAAATCAAACCCAATTAAATGTTTTTATTTTAGGGTCTAAAAGGAGATCGTGGATATCCAGGTCCACCAGGAGTGGTGAGTATTTATTTATTATTTATTTATTCATTCATTCATTCATTCATTCAAACAAAGAAAAACTGTAATGTAACTATGCAGCCATAAAAAATCCATTACATTAAAAACAAAACAAAAAGAATAATGAATTCTTAAAGAACTCATTCCCTCGTCCTAACAATGACAAAGTTAGTTAACTAACCATTTTCTGACTACTAGGTGGTGCCATTTCTGCGACAGATTGAGCCAAAAAATGTTAAATGTATTGTAGTGTATTTTGTACTAAGTTTTGTATAAATAATTCAAAATAAAAAAGACTGGTCAGAATTACACATTAAATGCAGTGTTTTGGTGGTGCACCCCATTCTTCTGACCACTAGATAGAGCCATTACTTCTTTTTTTTTTAAATATATATATATATATATATATATACATATATATATAAATATATATATATGTATGTATGTATTTTTTAGTGAATTTTATTTCCTAACTTAAAAATAGAGAATGTTTTTTGTGGACTTTTTTTTCTTTCTTTGCGTCCACAGGTGATCGGTGGTCAGACCGGAGGTCGCGTTGGTGATAAAGGTGAACCTGGTTTCCCGGGATCCCCCGGACTTAAAGGAGAACGAGGACCAGGAGGTAAACACAATAAAACAGAACCGCGGATTCTGACGCAAACTCGTCGACAAGTGACAAAAAACAACTGACGTTGAATTGTTTAAATTAAACGATAGCAAAGCTGTGAACCAGCCTAGAAGCTAGCATGGCTACTTTCAATAGGAAAGGTGAGCAAATGTTTGCTAACGAGCTAATGCTAAAAGACCACTTGTCTGTCAATTAATATTTCTGTGAATGACACATTCATTCATTCATTCAAATTGTCAAAAAACTGAATCTAAATGTATGTATTTTCCTTGTTCTTATAGAATATTTGGCATATTTAAACATTAATGACATTAAACCTGTTATGTTATGTGTTTTAATTGAGGTCATTTGTCCACAAAGTAAAGAAAAAATGTCTCCTTGTTGCCTTCCTGAGTTGAGTTTACTGACCTGCGACTTTATTAATTTACTGTAAATTAATATTTATTAGAAGTCATTTGGTCGATCTTAAAATAATTGTTAGCTGCAGCTCAAAACTCTACGACTTATCTAACAATGTTCTTTTAAACATGTAAAACTAATCAACACTTGACAGAAACAAGTTAACTTCACGCTAAACCATTTCCTCCCGCCCCTCTAAGGTTTAACTGGACCTCCCGGATCACCAGGACTCCCAGCCATCGGCGGCAGCGGTCAGCCTGGAACCCCTGGCTACCCCGGAGAGAGAGGTCAGAAGGGAGACACTGGCGACCCAGGCATCGCTCTGCCAGGACCACCGGGACGTCCAGGAACACCCGGTCCACAGGGTCAACAAGGACCTCCTGGACCTCCGGGCTTTTCCTCCGGACAGAACTGCGTCGGTGGAGAACCCGGACGCCCCGGTGTGCAGGGAGAGCGAGGTTACCCGGGAGAGAGGGGGCAGAAAGGTGAGAGACTGTGAAGATCTGGACTGAAATGTGAAATTCATGTTAACTGATGTTAATAAAATTTATGATAATAATAATAATAATAATAATAATGATGATGATGTTGTAGGTAATAAAGGCGACACCTGTGTCAACTGCTTTGGTGGAACCAGCCCAATTCCAGGACCACAAGGACCTGCTGGACCAGCCGGACTCCCCGGTAATTATCCAAAACTTTTGCATTTGAGTTCTATTTGCCAAACATGAATACGTTTGATGTATAGACCAGATATTTTGTTGAAATGTATGTAATGTAAGGAATTTGATAGTTAATATGTTCAGTTAGCTGGAACACAAGGAAGAACGGATTTTAACGGTTTAATAAAAAGACTTGTGTAATAAAATCTACGTCGGGTTAAGTCTACGATATCTACGTCACATTTTCACGTCTTTCTCTCACTGTTCGACAGACTTTTCCAACAGGAAACTGAAGTTTGTAAAGCAGGAAAACAACAGTTAAAAAAGAAAGTATTTTCTCTGATAAATAAAAATAAAATCACACATTTAATTCAGACCAGAAAAACTTCACCCGAATGAAACAAGAAAAACACAGTAAAGCGGTCAAACGCAGACGTCCAGGCCTAGATTATCTATTTAGATAAATAGAAGTGAAGAGATTTACGGGAAAGAAAAATCCTTACCGTCGAGGAACCCGGAGTGTAGCACTGGGAAAACCAATGAGCCAACGAGACACAGGTGAGAGAGACAAACACAGACAGGAAGTCACACCACAGCAGGCAATGAAGCAAAGTCCTTTCAAAATAAAATGGGAAACACAGGGAAAAAAGAAGATAATTACAGTTTTACAATCATGTGTAACCATTGTCTTTAGATTTACAGTATATTATTTAATTATCCTTTGTGACTGAATATGAAACTAACTCTGATCGTCAGGAATTCCCGGCAGCCCAGGAACCAAAGGAGACAGAGGATATCCGGGATCACCTGGTCCTCTCGGCCAACCTGTGAGTCACCTTATAAAACCGTTCATTTTAATGTTTCATTTCATGTTTTAACCTAATCATAAATTGTAAGTTTTATTTATGATAGAATTTTTTCCCTTTAAAGTGTCTCAATTACATAGTTTGTCCACCAGAGGGCACTGACATACATTACAATCCTTAAAAGCCTCTAAAGTAAAAAAAAAAAAGGATAATAAAAAAATCTTTTCTATATCCTTTTGGTTCCAGGGTTCCCCCGGTCCTCAAGGTTCTCCAGGGTTCCCAGGAGAGAAGGGAGACCCAGGAGATGCCATCACAGTCAGTGGTGTAAGGGGGGAAAAGGGTGACTCTGGTTTCCCTGGATCACCTGGTCTACCAGGTCTGGATGGTCGCCCTGGACGCGACGGACAGCCTGGACTTCCTGGGCCCAAAGGAACTCCTGTAGGTGGCTTTAACTCGCATGTGCAGAGGTAAAGATTCCACCATGGCTCAGTTCTTCACTACCTGTGACTGTGTTTGACAGGGATCGCTGCTGGTGAAAGGAGAACGAGGAGTCCCTGGTGAGTCAGGTGCTCCTGGTATTCCAGGGGACAGGGGTCCCCCAGGTTCCCCCGGCTTTGGACCTCCAGGGGCCTCAGGAGAGAAAGGTGTCCAGGGTGTCTCTGGAAGACCTGGAGCTCCTGGTTTTCCAGGTAAGAGGATCACTTTTGGTTTTATCAAATTTATCATGATAATCCATATGGCAAACTGATTTCCCCCTGATTCAAGGGCATTTGCTTAAAGAAGCCTCACCGGACATGGCCACCATTTTCTTGAGGAAAGTTCTATAGTTGTTACAGAATCATGCTGACTGATTTAGCTCAACCCATATCTCAAAATCTATAATAAAACAACAAGGGAAGAATGATCACTTTAGACCTGCTCAAAGATGTAAGTCAACAATTCATCCTCTTACCTCTGACTGCTGTTTCTCTCCATGCAGGTACTAAAGGTGAACCAGGCCTGACGGTGGCAGAGAAAGGATTACCAGGACCAAGAGGACTGGATGGCGAGCCTGGATTGCCCGGTTCACCAGGTTTACACTCCTCATCTAGGCCATACTCACATGAACAGCTAAGATAAGGTGTATCTGTATCTGATTGGTTTTGTTTATTCGATTCTTTATTCTCAGGTAGCCCAGGTTCACCAGGACAGCCTGGTTTTCCTGGTACACCAGGGGCAAAGGGTGACCCTGGACTCCCAGGCATTGGACTTCCTGGGCAACCGGGTACTAAAGGTCAGGACAATCACAGATTCTACCTTCTTACTTCTTGATCTGTTCAGCACTTCCTATGTCTATCTCCTCTGCCACACAAACTGTTATACTTAGCTTGTATCAATTTTTCTTCTTCTTGCCTTGTTGCCTTCACCTCATCCACATTCTTACCATTTCTCCTCCAGGATTCCCAGGTATTCCTGGACAGCCAGGATCTCCCGGTGGATCTGGTAGACCAGGAGTCGATGGACTCCCTGGCCAGCCTGGAATTCCTGGACCTAAGGTAGGCAGATAGAAGGACAGACAGAATATGTACTACTTTGATACCAATGGGGAATTAATTATGGAAACTCAGAAGGTAGATGATATCCATTTGGCTTCTTGTGAACATGTGTGTTTTTAATAGGGTGAGCCTGGCTTTGGACTTCCCGGCCCATCTGGTTTACCAGGAGTTCCTGGATCTAAAGGTTTCCCTGGACCAAAGGGAGATCCTGGTTACCCTGGCGGCCCTGGTTCACCTGGAAGATCTGGACTAGATGGTGGACCAGGATCAAAAGGTATTCTGTCATTCTGGAACTGATGTAATGGGGTTGAATTGGGACCAAAAAAGACAAGTCTCAATGTTCTTTTCTTAGGTGAACCTGGTACTCCTGGCATCCCTGGAGCTCGTGGTCCACCTGGAAGCCCCTCCATTGGTTCGTTGGGTACACCAGGCGCTCCTGGACCTCCAGGCCCAGTAGGACCACCAGGTAAGATGCATAGGATTAGATAAGAGTACATTTCCCTAACACAGAACAACACCTCATGTAATTACTGATACCGACCACTTTATCTTCATTAGGGGAAAGTTTGGAAGCGGAACATGTTAGCAAAGCATGAATACGCTAGCAGAGTTTGAAAACAGTTCAGCATCCAGAGGCTGAAGTCTTTTTGTAACGGTTACAGGTTACCCTGGATCAAATGGACAGAAGGGAGACCCAGGCCCTCCAGGTCTTGATATCCCAGGTTTGCCAGGAGAAAGAGGGACTCCTGGTATTCCTGGTTCTCCAGGACCTGGCGGAACCCCTGGACCTCCTGGGGGACCTGGACGGGATGGCCTGCCTGGACTGTCAGGTATAATATCTCTGTTAACCTTAATTATGTTGTATTAAGGGTGATTAGTTGACAAAATAAATACAAGTTAATATTACTTAAGTAACCATCTTATATCACTGACCTCTGGGAGATGTCAGAATAACGAGTCTGCTTGCAAAAATGTTTTCAAACATTTTGTCATTGCTAGATCTGTATGTGCTTATGTATCCACATAGCTTTGTAGCTAACGTTCTAAATGACCAATTACTTGGTTAGGTGGGCTGATTAGCTCGCTGATGGTGTATATTAGACTTGGTAGCCAGTTTGATGGTTATCTGAATGTCTTTAAGTGCTTCTTAGAGTCTTAGATTTATGGAATGACTAACCTTCTGCTAAAGCTAAGTGATATTTTGTTTTGTTTTTAATATCTGTCCATTACTTTTGCTAATGCTGTTTTTTCTGACTGGGTGCAGGTCAGAAAGGAGACATGGGTCCAATGGGATCTCCAGGACCATCTGGAGGACCAGGAGGCCCAGGAGGACCAGGGGGCCCTGGAAATAAGGGTATGAGAACCCTCACACTCCATATTTCTCACATAGTCTCCCACTGAGGAACCACAACATTATGGTTCTGATTTTCCACATCCTTCTTCTATAGGTGAACCTGGATTCCCAGGAAGAGACGGATCACCCGGTGGTCCTGGCCTTAAAGGAGAGAGGGGTGAGAATGGTGTTCAGGGACCTCCAGGTTTGTCTGTGACACCAGTGACCACAAAAGGTGACAAAGGAGACTCAGGACTACCAGGTAAAACTAAACCGACATCTTCAATTGATTTTGAATTTGTCTTAGGTTACCAAATAATATTTCATCATAATAATAATACTTCAAGATATAACACATACATGTGCTTGTGTGTGTGTTCTTCAGGGGCACCAGGTTTTCCAGGTCAGAAAGGCATCTCTGGTCTTCCTGGGGATCCTGGCCTGCCAGGATCAGATGGTCGCCCTGGACTCCCGGGACCATCAGGTATAGATCTGAATCTAACACATACTCAGTAATGCTAAGTGGTGTTTTGAAAAAGATCTATAATGTACCATATCCCTTGTTTTCAGGTCCTAAGGGAGATCCTGGTATACCAGGAAGCCCAGGCGGCCCTGGTGGACCAGGAGCAAAAGGCAGCATGGGAGAAATGGGATTTCCAGGTTGGTTTAAATGTCTCATAGCGCTTTATTTTTGTTCTCCAATTTAGTTGTTGGGGACTGAACTTATATTGTGTCTAACAATTTTGACATGGTTTTGATATGAGTTTAAATATTATGCCTTGATCATGTCTCAGGACCATCAGGGCAGAAGGGTCTACCAGGTCAACCAGGGAGGTCAGGGCCATCAGGACAACCAGGATCACCAGGTTTTCCTGGAGCCAAAGGTGAACCAGGGTCTGCTGGGGTTGGACCACCTGGAATAGCTGGACAAAAGGTACAGAAGTCGATCATTCAAAAAAAATGTGTACAGGTTCACACTTTACTCACGTCATGTTTCTGGATAGGGTGAGCCAGGCCAGCCAGGGTTCCCAGGAAGTCCAGGACTCAAGGGAGGTCCAGGATCATCTGGTCTCCCAGGTTTACCGGGAGGACCAGGTCCCAAAGGAGATCCTGGCCTCCCAGGATTCCAAGGTAGGTTCAGGTCTAGAGATGTTCACACATGATATTAAATGTCAGTGATTGACACATTGACCACCTTCTCTGTGTGTTTGCCTGTCAGGTTCTCCTGGTATCCCAGGTCCCAAGGGTCTCGATGGTGGACCAGGTGCACCAGGTCTCAATGGAGCTCCTGGTAGACCAGGAGAGTCTAGCCGACCAGGATCACCCGGTTTGCCAGGAGAGAAGGGTCAGGCAGGTCGTGACGGTATCCCAGGGCCTGCTGGAATCAAAGGAGAGCCAGGTGAGTCCAGTGAGCTTATAAAGAGGAAATAAATCATTTTACAGTTAATTTTTTTATTTGATTCATGTTACTTCTGTATCATTTCCTCTGCAGGGCTTCCTGGTTTTGGTGGTCCTGGTCCTTCTGGGCTTCCTGGGTTGCCAGGTGAGTTACAGCCCATTCTCTCTAATGATGCCTAGTACTTGCTCATTGTGTGAACTGTTGAGTTTCTCTGATCTCGATAACGTTGTCTATGTACAGAGCTTTGAGATAATCTATGTTGTGATTCGGCGCTATGCAAATAAGAATGAATTAAATTGGATTGAATTGTCCCTGTACCAAGAAAACAAATTGTACTCTCAATTTCTGTTCAGGTGCTAAGGGAGACCCAGGTCTTCCTGGTCCCTCTGGGAGTCCTGGTTTCCCTGGTCCTAAAGGAGATGCTGGCTTTCCTGGAAACCCAGGTTCTCCAGGAAACATCGGTCCTCCTGGGCCTCAAGGACTGGCTCTGCAGGGCCCTAAAGGACAATCAGGTCCCCCTGGACCACCTGGAAGAGCAGGTAAAGCACGCCAGCATCGTACTGTGTACTGTGAGAAAGTGCTGCCTGGTTTTCTAACAGACTCTGTTAGAAAACAAAGTGCCGGTTGGTGTTTTAAGTCTTACAGTAGTTACCCTAAAATGTAAAGGCCTTTCTTATTACAGTCACATCTGCCTGAGACGCAGAGATTCACCCTTCGTGAAAACATGGCTGCCAAATGAATCAGTTTCCTGTTGGAAAAATCTGTCTGACAGTGAGATAAAGACATGAACATGTCTGTAAGACATCGTAGACTTAAACTGATGTGGATTTTATGTCTTTGTTTTCCCGTCGGTCCACACTGGCGGCCATTTTGTTTTGGCAGAGCGTGAGCCTGTCTGGTGGTTCTCGGTGCAGGTGGGGCTCACAACTCAGAGACATTGTGGCGATTATGTGTGAGCACATCATACAACCACTCTTTAAAAAAATAAAATACGTGTGGAATTCATTTTTCCAGGAAAACCAGGCAGCAAATAGCAGAAACAGCACTTTTGTCACTTTTGTTGATTTGCATGTTAAAAATAGACGTACGTACACACACACACACACACATTGTATGCCTTCTCACAAGGAAATGTCGGGAGTCACTGACCATGCCCTCATCCATCCACCCGCCCTCACAACTCCTCACCCCCTCCACCCTCGTCCCTCCCTCCCCCTCATTTCACAGCAGAGGGAATCTGTAATCCATTCATTTCTCCACAGCTTTGATGCACTGTCACCGGTGTGTGTGTGTGTGTGTGTGTGTGTGAGACTCATGAGTGTGTGTGTTCACGTGTTGATGTCACGTGACGTCATTTTCCCAGAAATGTCGGTGTGAAACAGTCGAGCCTGAGACAAACTCACAGAACTCACACGTTTTTAATTTATGAATCTGTCTCGTTCTCTCCATCCACGCTCATGACCTTTGACCTTTCCTCCGTGAACTGCTGTTATTCTCAGCCCTCGTAAACGCAAACAAACATCACATGTGAGCGTTGTGTGTTTGTGTCAGGCTTGTTTCATTTTTTGTGGTGTTTTTTTTTGTTTGTTTATTTTTGTCACTACAATCAGTCGTCTGCACGTCACCGTCTGTCTCGACACACACAGACACACACAGACACACACAGAGCTGGAGCGAGTGGTCAGCGCTGATTGGCACCTGTAAACCTGCTCGTTTAAACCTCCCTATTGTTCATTTTGAGTCCGCGTGTTGAACAAAAGTCAAATATTCGGCCAGTTTTATTGCTCCATGTTTGGTCTCCACCACTGGCTAACAACACAAAATTGTTGTGTTTTTCTCAAATGCTGACCACACGATGGCGCTGTGTCGGGCACAAACAAAACACCCGAGTCACATTCGTGAGTGGAAGGTTAAAAAAAAAACAAAAAACAAAAAAACACTGATACTGATGATGTCAACATTTTAACTCCTGTTTCCTGTGGCTTGGCCTCACCCACACGTGGTGTGGCCCCGCCTCTTGGCGTGATGACATATGCGTCCGGCCTCCGCAGGTCCCTCAGGTCAGATGGACAAGTCCACATTCTTCTGCATGATTGTTTTGGTTTTTTTTCTAAACAGAAATGTTAAATTTCACTTCCTGGTTCTTGGGGAACACTTTTTTATTATTATTTTTAATCTTAATGTTAATCTGACACTTTATTCTCTCCCTTCCTTCTGCACTCTGATGTTTACGTAATCCACCTTTAACAAGTGAGCACCTTTCAAAAAATATAGATACAGTATAAATTTATTTTGTTTTATAATTAAAATTAAAAAAACTAAGTTTAACTCACCTGAGATTTTAAACCTGTCACCATTAGCATGAACACATGAACACATGAATCATACACAGAACTAACTCACCAGTGTTTTTAATTCTATGTCGTGTTTAAATTCAATCAAATAAGTTTAAAATATTATCAATAAAGTTTAACAGAGTTGACACTGAGGTCACGCGGTGAAAATATTTAATTGGAATTAAATTTTAATCATCATTTAGGACAATAAACTTTTAATGTATTGTATTTTTTTTATTCTTTAATGTGAAAATACTATGTTGAAAAATCTAATTTACACATAAACACAGATTTATGATCTTTAATGTAATTTGAATAATTTATATTGTATTATTATTGTAAATGTATACATTACTATGGTTTATTTTTTTCAACAAATTGTGTGTATTTAATGTATTTACTGAATTATATTCATTGTTACTTGTGTTTTTCCAGGTATGAAAACAAAATTCCACCATTTAAACAAGGTTTTATGCTTTGTTTTTATATAAAAACGTTGCATTTTTTGCAGGAAATAGATTGACTGTTAATCCCAAAGTTAATGTGGTGACTTTGTGCGACGTGACCTCAGTGGTTCAATCCTATTTTTGAGATTTAATTCACATTTTACTTCAGAAAAATATGTCAAATTATATGTAGTAAAATTATATTTACATCCCATAAACAGACGGATGAGAATGTTTTTCTTTCTTCTGTTTAAACATCGTCTTCTTGTTTTTTGCCTTCGCTTCGTCAACTTCCCCCCCCCCCACGATTCCGTTTTACTGTGGAATTCTGGGAATCCACAGGTCCTGCAGGTTAGACTCCAGTGGTTTGATGGTTTTTATGACTTTTGCTTGTCGGTGAACGAGCGTTTGTTTGTGTTTGTGTTGTAGACTTTTTCTTTCCTCGACAGGAAACAACGGATGCTTCACGTTTTCACAAATATATAAATCTGTTTATGAAGAGTTTCATTCTGAGTCTGTTTCACTTATTGACACTGATATTGGTCCTGATCATCGGCCATCACTTATCAATCCCTTTATTGGTACTAGTCCATATATTACAATACGTATATGACACTAAATAAAAGGATAAAAAGTTCTTCAGTTTACGGGTTTTTATGAGCTTTAGCTGTTTTTCTGTACGTAGTCAAACTTATATAAAATGTCTTCCACGTCTGAAAAACGGCTCAAGAAACGAATCATCAACAA
The DNA here is from genome assembly GCF_019176455.1 of Solea senegalensis. Lineage (NCBI taxonomy): Eukaryota > Metazoa > Chordata > Actinopteri > Pleuronectiformes > Soleidae > Solea > Solea senegalensis. The sequence continues at coordinate 1,001,132 of NC_058023.1, forward strand.
TATTTTTCTTTATTTTTAGAATGAAACTCTTCAAAAAAATGATTAAGTTTAAGATGTTTAAACAAGCTTTGTTTTGGTAGTTTGTTGTTATTGTATGTTTTGAAATGAAGTTAACCCTAACCCATGAAAACAAATGGAAATTAAACTGTTTCTAGTCAAACTTAAATATAGATATGATTGCTGAAAGTTTTCTCCTCTTTTATTCTGTAACTGACCTTTGATCCCTGTGGCATTTGCGTCTCAAGGTCCTCAGGGTCCTCAGGGTGCACGTGGACCAGCAGGAAGTGGCGGCATCAAGGGAGAGAAGGGTATTTCCGGCGCTCCAGGTCAGCCGGGCTTCCCGGGACAGAAGGGAGAGTTTGGTACTCCAGGATTCCCTGTAAGATTTCATTTTCCTTTACTGAGCTGAGTGTGCTGTGAGCGTCCCCTACTGCACCAAGAACCACTATGAGACAAGTCTACAATATCTTCAGAACATGTTCACATCTTTATCTAGGAAACCTTCTCTGTGCCATAGGCTGGTTCTCAGCAGCAGGGGGCGCTCATAGCACAGCTCAGTACTTCAACCAGAAACCTGAAATGTCTGCTCTGATGTAAAAATATGCTCCTGTTTCTCACCAGGGTCCTTCTGGTCTTCCTGGTAGTCCTGGTATAAAAGGAGACATTGGTCTGCCTGGTGTTCCTGGATTCCCCGGTTAGTCCACAATCCTGGACCAGCATCTCCTTAGTCCTCTCTTTGTGCCATAAATATTTTATCAATACATCATCAATTTCTTTCTTCTTTTTTACCAGGACCAAAGGGAGACTCAGGTCTCCCCGGTGGAAATGGTCTTCCGGGAGCACCTGGAGACGAGGGACAGCGTGGTGAGTGACCACACTGATCAAGTATGAAGTTTCACTTTACTTGATATCCATATTAAACATGAATTATTCCCCAATGTTACCTTTGACCTCTAGGCCTTCCTGGTGACCCTGGCATAGCTTCAGCTCCCATTGTTGTGAAGGGGGAGCAGGGACCTCCTGGTCCTCCAGGCCTGCTCGGTCCTCGTGGACCACCTGGTGCTTCTGGACGTGAAGGACTCCCAGGTGAGTCAACACAAAGTCTTTTACGGGACTTGAAAACAGACACCAAACAGTCAGGTTTTAATTTCAACATCATTCCTGCAGTAACACGCAGCTGACTCAAGGGGAAGCCCTTTGTACACTGCTGCTCATTTATAATCTCTTCCAAAATCCACCTGCCTAACCTGTTGGGGGAGCTCTAAATGTACAGTTTGTCATCTTTTTGATTCTTCTTGTGTTAGGTCAGCCTGGAAACCCTGGAGACCCTGGTCTGGAAGGTCCTCCAGGATTCAGCGGCCCACCTGGTAGGAAGGGAGATCCTGGACCCGCCGGTCAGCCCGGTACGTAGTTTTATGTTGTTGAAATTAGGGTCTTGCTGCCATCTGAAATTGCCGGCTGAAATTCACGGATTAATAAGAGTTACATAATTAGAAACATAAGCCTACAGTAGGTCCCATTTCAAATCTGTACTTCATATTGTCTCAGGTCAGCGTGGCTTCCCTGGTCCTCCTGGTTCAGATGGTCCTCAAGGATCTCCTGGTGTTCCAGGAACGGCCTCTGCAGCCCATGGATTCCTTGTCACCCGACATAGCCAGAGTCAGGAAGTTCCCTTCTGTCCTGATGGAACAAGCCCCATCTATGACGGATACTCCCTGCTGTACGTGCAGGGCAACGAGAGAGCTCATGGACAAGACCTTGGTATGAAAGGGCTTTAATAAATTCTTTGATAATTCCCGGGAACAGGTTGGGAGGATTTTTGAGATGGAAAAAAGTGGTTTTGAAGATGTATTTGACTTGGATCCATCCAAGGGTCGCAGCGATAGCAGCTCTAGGGGGCTCCAGACTTCCCTTTCCCTGGCCACATCATCCACCTGTGACTGTGGGATCCTCAGGTGCTCCCAGGCCAGTGAGGAGATATAATCTCTCCACTTAGTCATTGGTCTGCCCCAAATTCTCCTCCCAGTTGGGCATGCCAGGAATCCCTCCCTGCAGAGGTGCCCTGGTGGCATCTTATTAGGTATTTCATGCATAGGAGCAACCCAGAACCGAGCCCACCCTTCTGAGAAAACCCATTTTGGCTGCTTGTACCTGCGATCGAAGTTATTTCATAAATTTTGCCTAACGTCTCTCTCCGTCTTGTCCTTCAGGCACGGCGGGGAGTTGTTTGCGCAGGTTCACCACCATGCCCTTCATGTTCTGCAACATCAACAACGTCTGCAATTTCGCTTCCCGCAACGACTACTCCTACTGGCTGTCCACTCCTGAGCCCATGACAATGTCCATGGCCCCCATCACCGGAGAGGGTATCAAGCCTTACATCAGCAGGTAACAACAGGCCGATGGACGACGTACGGAGGGAGGGAGGGGCGGATGGTCGGACGAAGAACAAGATGTTTGGGATTCAATTTGACATATCTGTGTGTCCAGGTGTGCAGTGTGTGAAGCTCCCGCCATGGTGATCGCAGTCCACAGTCAGACCATCCAAATTCCTTCATGCCCGACACAATGGGATACTCTGTGGATAGGATACTCCTTCATGATGGTAGGCCATTTTGCATATTACCGTTAGCTGTTACCATAGCTTTGTTATATAATCCGACTATAATTAAGTTTGGTTAAAAACCAGGTCTACTGAGGTACAGGTTGACAGGTAAAAGGTCCAAACTCTTGAAAGACATCCAACAAAAACCAGTAACACAATCAGGACATGTCCAAAGAACTTCAAGACCATAAACTGTTATGTTTAGTACATAAACCTCTCTCGTCTTTTGACCTCAGCACACCAGTGCGGGAGCAGAGGGCTCCGGTCAGGCCCTGGCCTCCCCCGGCTCCTGCCTGGAGGAGTTCCGTAGCGCCCCCTTCATCGAGTGCCACGGCAGAGGGACGTGCAACTACTACGGCAACTCCTACTCCTTCTGGCTGGCGACTGTAGAACAATCTGAGATGTTCAGGTACGGAGGCACACGGCGCAGCGCTAATGTAGCAAAGGATTGTATTTCCACTGCCCCCTAGTGGCCTAAATTTCATTATGAATTCAGTGGCATTTCTTTGTGTTACTGTGGTAATTTCTTCTCTTGAGTATATATCAGTATTTCCATTTGTGTCATGTCTCTGAACTTGTTTTAACCTTTGACCTCTACAGGAAGCCTCAGTCGGAGACCCTGAAGGCAGGGAACCTACGAACCCGCGTCAGCCGCTGCGTGGTCTGCATGAAGAGGACGTAACGGCACCCGGTGATGAGCCCGCCCACTTTTCCCAGGGAGTCAAACATGATTGGACGACGAGGGAGACAAGTAGTAGTAGTAGTAGTAGGAGGGGGGAGGGTGGTGGTGTTGGTCGCCACGGCGACAAGGTGGAATTCCAATGGTGCATTGTCTTCCGAAAGAGGAAAACAAAAACAAAAAAAACAACCTTTGACTTTAACAATGGTGCTACTGTGCGACACAGCTTAAAAAAACCTGATGCAAAACAAATCTTAACATTCAGCCTTTGTCTTTCTTAAGAAGTACCTCAGAAATTATAATATAAATATATATCTATCTTCACTTAAAGGTGCCATGACGGACGTGTGACAGCAAAAGTGCTTCTTTTCCCCCACTCTTTTCCCTTCTTTTTTTAGAGGATCATTCGTCGTTTTTCATGGGATGCAACGCTATCGGAATCCGATAAAACCCCCGGTACGATATTTGCCACAGTACTGCGATCGTGATTGAGATGCGTGAAGCAGCCGGCGAAGTCAAAGCTCCACTGTGTAAGAGTTAGCGACATCTAGTGGTGAGACTGCAGACTGCAATAAATTCACCCCTTCTTCTTTATCTTTTTGAGAACTACGGTGGCTTTCACAGACATATGTCGGCACAAACTGGTGGCCTCCGTAAACCGAGGCCCACACCCTACGAGAACCAAACCACTTTTTATTTTGAAGCGCAATAATCGCGTCTAAATGTTACGCGGTTGGATTTTTGAATCATTTTCAAGCGGCGGAGTGCAAATGATTGTGGGTACTTCCTCCACTCTGCTTCACTACAGCTGATACGAAACACGCCATACGTTTTTTTTTGTTCTCAGGATATCGTGAAAATGACGATAACTTTTCATCCCGTTTTTAGTTGTTTTTTTTCTTTGTCGGTGCAACAAATGCGCGACTGTTTGTTCACTCACTCACTCACTCATTCACTCATTCATTCATTCACTCACCATTGCTGCATTTTTGTTCTGTTTTTTTTTTTCTTCGTGGAAAACGAGGACTGGATTGTTACCAAATCGGCACTTTGACTTCGGAACATCCAACGATGCGATGCACTGATGACGAACTTTTCCTTAACGAGACTCTCTCTCTCGCTCTTTCGATACCTGTGGTGGTACTAACTCTCCCGGCTTTAGCCCCGCCCCCTAACCCGCCCGCTTTCCTTTCCTTCATGTTTTTATTTTTTTATGTAAGTAAAAAATTGTGTATATTGTGTAAAACCCCTTCTGTTCTTAGCATGTTAGATTTTCGGGTCAGTACCAGCTTTTTTTTTTCTTTTAAATGCTCATTCATTCATTCATTCATTCACTCATTCACATGACTGCTTCACTCACACTCACCAGCTCATATTGTACAAAGTAAGGCTTTTATGAATGAAACAGTATTTTATATATAATAAATATATATTTGAAAAAAAAGAGGAGTAAAAGGTATATTTTTCGGGCTGTGATGGGCATTGTTTGCGTTTTTTAATCCGATGTCTCATCCTCGCATTTCACCGCCGAAATAAAAGCCACGTAACTACTGAGCATAGACGAGTTCCCTCAAACCCGACAGCCTTGTACGATATTAACAATCGCTTTCACCTGTTTTTGTATTCAATTTGTAGAATTATTCATATTAATATCGATAACAATAAAGATAAATATGGACGTGACATAAAAGTGGGATTTGCTTGTAGGCTTTTTTATGTGGATTATTAAGAAAAACATGTTTTGTTTTTGTTTGTTTGGAACATTTCCAGGTGCTGGGCTTCACTGTAAAACACCTGAGGGTTTGTGGGAGGAGTTTTACTTTTTACACCCCCAAAAAAACAAAATCCTTGAAAATCCACTTTTCACTTGAATTTATCTCCAAAATGGGTTCATGTGTTCACTCTGGATCATTTGAATCAGGTGTTAAAATGCTCCTGATGTACTGTACGTCTACAAGAGCTGCTTGTGGGGAGGGGAGGCGTGTGTGTGCTGGGGGAGGTCCTGTGATTTTATTGTTGTTGTTTTTTTTTGTTTTTTTTTTAGAAACTGCTTTCATGAATTCTAATTTTATCAAACTGGGTTACGATTTAAAACAAATGTGTATTAATTTCTTTTTTTTGTTTTTTTTGTTTTTTTTCCATGTTATATTATCCAGAAGTTGTTATAAACTTTTAAGACTGAAATAAATATGATGTCCAAAGTGTCGTCTCCTGGAAACATCTCACTGTTAGACTGTTAGTCCAGCAGGAAACTCAAGTTTGTAAAACTGCCCACTCTCCCACACCAAAGCTCATAGAGAAAATCAGTGATTTTAGCTCTCAGGGACACAGGAACTGCTGGTCTACTGCTGCCTCGTGTGGTCACTTTGTGTCACTGAGGTAAATCTGAACCAAGAATTTTTAATGCCGAATTTTACAAAATAAAACATTTGAACTCAGTGATGGAGGCAGCAGTGGATCAGCAACTCCTGTGTGCTGTGATGTTTAAATCACAGATTTTCTCAATGGGGTTTGGTGTGGGAGAGTGAGGACTTAACAAACATCAGCTTTTGTCAATTAATTCATAAATACTCTTAAAAATACTACTTAGAATGAACAAATCCAAGTGAAATATTGTATGTCTCTCATTGAAAAGCTGCTCAAGTTGTGATTATTCAGAATCTTCAACCCCAAAATCTTGACTCTCACAGAGTCACAGTGTGTTACAGCCAGAGACCAGCAGGTGGCGGCATCACTGCACAGAGTCACAGGACACTCATGAGTGCAAAGAAAAAAAAAACCCCACATGGATTCAGTAAAAAGGTTGTCTGGGAATCAGAGAAACATTTTAAATTCCCTGCACATTCAGGTTGAGCAGCAGAGGGCGCTCACAGCACAGCCAGCCACACGTTTTAAACTGAAACAATACAAATCCTCCTGCTGAGCCCTGCTGCTCTTTTGTCTGAGTTTGAGACGCTGCTGCTGGAGCCTGTGAGGATCACGTCAGTCCATCCCATTAACAAAGACGTGGATTACATGTTCCCGAGCTAAAGGGACCAAGGTGTCCTGCCAAAGTGTCCTCAAGCAAGACACAGAGTCCTGTGTCAGAGAGCAGCAGCTGCACTCTCCCACACCAAACCCCATAGAGAAAATCGGTGATTTTAACATCACAGCACACAGGGGTTTTTGATCCACTGCTGCCTCGTGTGGTCACTTTGTGTCACTGAGTTAAATCTTAACAAAGGATTTCAAACACTGAAGTGACAAAATAAGACATTTGAACTTAGTGACGGAGGCAGCAGTGGATCAACAACTCCTGTGTGCTGTGACGTTAAATCACTGATTTTCTCTATGGGGTTTGGTGTGGGAGAGTGAGTGCTTTTACAAACTTGAGTTTCCATGTTGGAAAAGTCTGTCTAACATGGAGATAAAGACGTGAACATAGACTTAAACTGACATAGACTTTATGACACAAGTCTTGATGTTTTTTTACATCACCACACCAAACCCCATGGAGAAAACCAGTGATTTTAACGTCACAGCACACAGGAGTCGTTGATCCACTGTTGCCTCCATCACTAAGTTTAAATGTATTTTTTTGTGAATCCTTCGTTATGATTTACGTCAGTGACACAAAGTGACCACACGAGGCAGCAGCAGACCAGCAGCTCCTGTGTCCCCACAAGCTAAAATCACTGATTTTCTCTACGAGGTTAGACAGACATTTATAATAAGGGGAGGAGGAGCAGGAGCAGCAGAGGGAGGCCTCACTCCTGTCGGTGAAGACAGATGCTGCTGTGAGTGCCAACCAGGTCACGCCCCCTGCTGGGTGACATGGAAATAAGAAACCATGAGGTGAAACTCTGACGCATCCTCCTGTGTGTGTGTGTGTGTGTGTGTGTGCGTGCATGTATGTACAACACTGGGTGTTGTTTTGAAACTCTACCATCAGTCCACGTCCACAGTGGTCACTGGTTCCACTAATGAAACTCTAGTGGGTCACATACTGGTGCTGAAAGGTCTGCATGGTCCTCTACAAACACACACACACACACACATATCTGAACCATCTGAACCATCTGAATCAGTTCCTGCCTCATTAGGACCAGGTTTTGGTCTCCATGAGGAAGACTGGTCCTAACAAGGTCAGTGTTTATTTTGCCACCGTTACGTCGTCTGTGCGATTAAAGGTCGCGTTGTCACAGGAAACGCCTCGTTACTCAAAGGTCACATGACATTTGAGTCGCGGAACAATAACAATGTCACACTCTGATAATCAGCTCATCAAATCTCCCTCTGGTGGCCATATTAGGAGCTGCAGCTGCTGCTTTCCAGGAACACACTGAGGTCACACACTCACACACTCACACACGCACACACACACTGATTTAAATGATATTATATTATTTATATTTAATATTCTCTGTCATTTTATTAAATACCTTTACATTTGATTAGTGTGAGAACTGCTGTGTCATCATTTGATGGGTTGGCTTAGTTAACTGGTTGAGTTCTGTGGTAGAATAGAACAGCTCTAGTTAAACAAGACCGACTTCAATGAATCATCAGCAGATTATCATTAAAAACAAAGGTTTTCGTTAACCTGGTCAAACAGTTAGTTAACCTGGTTAATTGGTTAATCTGGTCGAACAGTCAGTTAACCTGGTCAAACAGTTAGTTAACCTGGTTGAACCGTTAATCTGGTCAAACAATCTGGTTAACAGTTAGTTAATCTGGTTAATTAGTTAACCTGGCCAAGCAGTTAGTTAAGATGGTTAAGTAATTAATATGGTCGAACAGTGAGTTAACCTTTTCAAACAGTCAGTTAACCTTGTCAAACAGTTAGTTAACCTGGTTGAAAGTTAGTTAATCTGGTTAATTAGTTAACCTGGCCAAACAGTTAGTTAAGATGGTTAATTAGTTAATCTGGTCGAACAGTCAGTTAAGCTGGTCGAACAGTTAGTTAACCTGGTTGAACAGTTAATCTGGTCAACCAATCTGGTTGACAGTTAGTTAATCTGGTCGAACAGTCAGCGAACCTGGTCAAACAGTTAGTTAACCTGGTTGAACAGTTAATCTGGTCAAACAATCTGGTTGACAGTTAGTTAATCTGGTCAAACAGTTAGTTCATCTGGCTGAACAGTATATTAATCTCAGGCTGTGTATTTTTCAGCTTTTATCTTAAAACACTGACGTCAAACTTAGTTAACGTTATATTTCACACACACACACACACACAGATAAATGTCAGAGTTTGACTCACAAACGTTTAACAAACAAAGAAAAACAGTTTTACTTTTCAAACACCGTTGTTTTAATTTGACCTTTGGTTCAGCTGATCTGACCACTCCTTCATTAACTCACGGGTTTTCACCACTAACTGACATTTGGGTCAAAGTGCAGTCGAGCCACCGACGAATGTGACACTGAGACATGTGAGACACAGATGACGTCCAGTCCACGCTGGTGACGCCATCATCGCCTCCAAGTGACTGAGCAGCAGAATTCTTTAAATCTTATTTATAGCCTGTGAATCAGAAGTGCCCAAGGGGCGTGGCTCACACTGACCACACCCACCTGTTCCCTCTTATCAGCTGTGTGTTGCTGTCACGACCTGAGAGTGTTTTCAGTCACATGATCACGTCTCTATCTCAAGGTTTGTAGAAGCACTCACTCTCCCACACTAAACCCCATAGAGAAAATGAGTTTTCTCTTTGTTCAGAAAAACTTTGTTCAGATTTCCCTCAGTGACGCAAAGTGACCACACGAGGCAGCAGAGGACCAGCAGCTCCTGTGTCGCCCGTGAGCTAAAATCACTGATTTCCTCTATGAGGTTTGGTGTGGGAGAGTGAGTTGTTTTAAAGACGTCAGTTTCCTCCTCTGCTCTGCGAGCGAGCCTCTGTGTCTGTAGCTGGTTCTCAGCAGCAGGGGGCGCTCACAGCACAGTCAGGTCATGACTGCATGTGTCAGTACCTCATACAACCACGTTGTTGTGAGTCTTATTCAGATTATAGTAAATGGAAATTGTAGAATTTGGTCAGTTGTGTACGCTGTGTGTGTGTGTGTGTCAGATGAAAACACTCACTCTCAGCTGACGTGGACTTTGGCTTGTTGTGACAGTTGGACTTTAGTTGAGCCGCTCGGTCACCTGAGCAGAATAAACAGCTCGTGTCATCGTCCAAAAACCAGTCGTCTGAAAAAAGAGCCTCAGGATCGAGGAAACAAAAATGATTACTGCCAGATACACGTCTTTTTTTTCTTTTTTTTTCCCAAAGGTCAATAAGTCACATGATTGATGAGGAAAAACATTACTTTTTTACATTTGTTTGTTCATTTTCTGTGTGTTCATGATTTACAACATCATAAACACAATAATCTCACTCAAACTAAAACTGAAACTACACATAAAACCTGTTAATATTTGAATTCATTTTTAAATTGACCTACAGTCAAAAACGGTCACTAAAACCATTGTCCTGACATGAATGAATGAATGAATGAATGAATGAAGAGTACATAAATAAAGCGTTGTTCGCATTATAGGATCTGGTTTTACTCTCAAAATGTCAGCATTTAAAAACCATTAATACATATTTCATAGCTTCAGCTGAGTCATGTTTTGTTTCTATCGCTGAGTCATGTTTCCTCATCTCCCCTGCTTTACTTTAAATGCTAAGTTTGGGGAAAACAGCTAGCATTTAGGAATCCTTAAAGACTAACTTAGCCGTTACCTTGATGTCCTCAAAACCTCCAAAAGGCGAAGTGAGAAGGCTAACATTAGCTCACTTGACTAATGTTGAGGCTGAACGGCACAAACTGTAAAAACAATAAGCTAAATATGTAGCTGTTAGCATAAGGTAGGTGGGTAGGTTTCAGGAATAAAAATCTAACATTTACAAATTCTTATAGAATAAAACTTTGACAATATGCTAAAAATTTAACAGGTTAGCCGTTAGCTTGCTGTCCTCAAAAACCTGTGTCTCTAAGACTGAAGTGAGAATGCTAACATTAGCTTACTCACCTTGTAAAGGCACCAACTGTAAAAACAATATGCTGGAAAATGTATAAGCGGTTAGCATGTTTTCATACATTGTGAACATGAGCGTGATAAAATTAGCTTGCTAGCATTATGCTACTCTACCATCACAAGTCAGAGTTCAGGTTATAGCAATGTTTGCTAACTAGTAAGCTATTATTATTTGTGACATTTCATTCGTAAAAAAATACGAGTAAAACGTTGTGTACAACACAAAAGAGGAAAAAAAGGCATTTTATGCTAATAACGGCAATCTTGAATTGTGTAAAAAGGTTCTTAATTTGGAATTAAATGGTGCCAAAGACGAAACTTTATACCCTTTACAGTGAAATAATGACGTGTAAATAACATGTGTCGTGATTTTGTCCTGAAAGAGGAAAATAATAAGTTAGAACAAGTTTCATCAGTTTTAAAAAAGACATGAACAAAAAAGTGCAAACCTCCAGTAAAAGTGTGACTAAACGCTATGACTGTAAATTAAATTTATTCACTTACTGTTGGGACAACAGGAAACTCACTCTCCCACACCAAACCTCATAGAGAAAATCAGAGATTTTAGCTCGTGGGCACACAGAAGCTGCTGGTCTACTGCTGCCCCGTGTGGTCACTTTGTGTCACTGAGGTCAATCTGAACAAAGGAGTTCAAATGCCAAATTCATTAAATAAGACATTTGAACTTAGTAATGGTGGCAGCAGTGGATCAACAACTCCTGCGTGCCGTGATGTTAAAATCGCTCATTTTCTCTATGGGGTTTGGTGTGGGAGAGTGAGTGCTTTACACAGTGACACAATATCACATACATTTCAAAAGACCGGCATGTTTTTCGACAAAATAAAGACAGAGGAGACCACGTTGTTTACATGAACACATTTTTATTGCAATAGCTCTATCGAAAGCAAAAAAGTTTTGATAAATATAAACACTATGCCGATGCTCAACTGGCCTCCGAGTGCCCTCCGGCCCCGCCCCTTTCCTCTCCGCAAGGAAACGAGAGAAAGGAGGAACTAAAACAAAAAAAAGAAAAAAAGTGGGAGGGGGCAACTCGCGAGGCGCTGATCATAACATGAAAAAAGCGACAACTTGAGTTTTTCCCATATTTACAGATTTATTTCCATTTTCCGCCAAGGTTTTCTCTCTCTCCTTTTTTTTGTCATTCTTTTTTTTGTATATAAGACGCACGTCGCTGAAAAATAATGCACATACGAAGGACACGCGCCGACACGCTCTCGCTTGTGTAAAGCTAATAAACAACAGCATTCAACTGGGAAAATAAGAACGCGGGGGATAGGCGGCGGCGGCGGCTGGGGGGTAGAGTCGCGAGATTTAGCCCCGCAACAAACATCATCGTCGTCGTCGTCACTGTCGTCGTAAAGTTGGCCATGTCCGACTGTTCACTGTACTACACAGCAGCAAATAAACTGTAATATAGTTACAAAAAATAAACATTAGGCAGAGGTCGCGACCCCACGTCTTTATACAAATAACTGCAAAAATGCCTTTGTACTCTTAAAAAAAATACTACACTCGTTTTGATTTGTTTTTGCAGAGAAACGTCGCCCGAAATAAACCAATAATAAAAAAAAATAAAATAAAATAAGATGATTATTTTTACACCCCTCCCTGTAAACTAAAAATAAAATAAAAAACAGATTAATAGGAAAAAAAGAAACGATTGCATAATGATGCAGTACCCTACGTCTTCTCTGCCAGGATTATATAAGTTTATATTGATATTTATATATATATATATATTTATATATATATATATGCAGGTCTAACGTGTGTCTGCCCTCAACGAGACACAAAATAATAATAATAATACTAATAATGATAATAATTCATAAAAACAGCTGATTTTCAACGTCAGAACCAGTAACGTTCAGTTTCTTTGAGGTCGAACCGTTGCCAAAACAAAACACGGATTCTGCGTTAAATACATTTTAATCCCAAAGATGCGACGAAGAACTGGAACACGCGAGAGGGGAGCGAACGCGAGAAATTAGAATTGGAAAAATCCTGCGAAAAAGATTCAACGAGAAGTTTTTTAAAAAATCATTAGAAAGCATTTGGCAAATGTCGCGTTTATTACGTCGGAGGAGGCGGAGATTCTGAATTTAGCGATAAATGACTCCATTTTCACCCTCTCATATCGCCGCAAGGAGTCGAACAAATGATTACATGAGACTAAGAAGAGTCGCGATTGTCAAAAACATTCGTACGTCACTTTAATTTAAGAGGATAATTCCAGATACTTTTTTTTTCTTTGAACGTGTGAAACAGCGGCGACTTTCCGGCGGGGAAACGTCTGATAAACACGGATATGAAGTCGCGGCCGAGGCGTTCGGTGAACGCGTGACAAGCAGACGTGCAGCTTTTAAAGCGGCGCAATCTAAGTCTTCTCCGCACGTGTCAAAACTAAAAAAAAAAACAACTAAGAAAGCAGATTAAAACACCAGATGAATGAATGAATGAATGAATGAATGAACGATGTCAGTGTCGGTCACATTTTCTCTCGTGCGGTCGATTGGTCGCAGAAACGATAAAATATAAGCCGATGAGTTTGTTTGTGTGAGAGGAGAAGCCGGCGAACACTGTGTGTGTGTGTGTGTGTAACAGGTCAAGTATGTCCACCTGGGGCCACAGCTCACATTACTGGAAACCTATGTACGTCACTGAGAGTCAGTGAAGAACCCCCCCGGCCTGTGTGTGTGTGTGTGTGTGTGTGTGTGTGGTGTGAGAAGACTGTCACTGGGGTGACTGCATGACTTTGGCGTGTGTGTGTGTGTGAGACGACCGTTGCTGAAACGGTGACTGCATGACTTTGGTGTGTGTGTGTAACGAGAGACCCCATGTGACCATGACATGTGTCCTCATGATATACAGGTGTGTGTGTGTGTGTGTGTGATTCATGTGTTCACATCCCAGTGTCGACGTCTTTGTGCTTTTTACGTTTCACAGCGTTGTCATCGTTGTTTTTGTGAAGACGTTTTTTTTTTTGTTATTTCTCTTCTCCCGGCTAACGCTAACCTGAACTGTGCTACGGACCACGTGAGGTAACGATGTATAACTGATTACAATTTCAAAAAACAAACAAAACAAACAACAACAACAACAAACAAACGCTCGAGCGGCGTCCGGGGTGGTAAAATGTGGTCAGGCCACAGCAGCCGAGTTTTCCCAAAAACCGCCACAGCCGTCGCGCGTTTGGAAACGTGCGATTTTCAGTTTGGTATTTTCGTTACGCTGTTAGCGTTGTCAGCTAGCAACGTAAGAAATGTAGAGACAGAGTTTGAAAATTTTGGATTAAATTGAATTGAAACACAGAATGAAAAATATTAGCGACGTCAAAAGAAAAAAGCTAGGCTAGGCTAGCTAACTGTTTCCACGCTAACCAGCTGACACTAAAAATAAACACGGAGCCTCACATTTATGACGCCTTTTCCCTGCGAAAGAGACGCAAACAAAGAAATGCTGTTGGATAAAAATAATTAATAATAACTATAATAAAATAAAGAAAATGAAATGAGTGGAGCCGCAGCAGCAGAGCGGGAAAACATCGACGAGCCACGGCAGCGAAGTCTCTCCGAAAAACTCAAACTATTCTTACTTTTTTAAAAGAAAAGTTCAACATTTCGTGGGGGAACATTTTACATTGACATTATTACATGAAACTAATGTTTCACAGTCAGATGTGTATGTGGCGCGTTAGCTTAGCGAAGAAGAGTTAAAAAAAACCCAGCTAGCTTAGCTCCTGACATAAAATGTAAAAAAAAAAAAACCCAACAAACTAATTGTTGTTGTTTTTCAATCAAAACAAAAGATAAAATGATTATGAGCTAACGTAAGAGACGGAGGTAGTCTAGCTGTTTCCACGGTAACCAGCACATGGATGTAGTGTAGAGATACGACATTTTCTCTTTCAAGTGAGTCCGTTTAACGTAAACGTCGGCGGAATTAAGACGCATGGGTGTTTTTTTTCCCCGCTCTGCTCAGAACCATCAAAACGAAAGAAATGTCTGAATATTGCAACAAATAATAAATAATATGTGCTGTAAAAAGTAAGGATGTAGGTCAGGTTTGTCCGGTTGAGTTCGTACACTGGCACCGTACCGTTTGTTTGTTCGCCCGTTAAAAACAAAAACAAAAAAGTGAGACCCGGGTGCAAAGCGTAAAAAAGAAAACGGGATGGCGTTCACGATAATCACCGTACCGTACCGCAGAGAGGATGGATTACAGCGAGGAAAACAGGTCGAAATAATCATAAAAGAATAATAAAAGATCAAAAATAATGTTGCCTACATCAGTACCATAATAATAATAATAATAATAATGATGATAATAATGCCTTTGTTTAGCATTTCAGCCTCCCTTTACTGTCAGAACACCGTACCATTCTGCCCCTGCAGTCACTGACACTGAACACTAGAGGGCGAAGCAGCGCACACTGGCAGCATTGATTCTTAGGGGGGATTGTAAGAAAAAAAAAAGGACATGATATGTGCGTATATATATATATATATAAATATATATATATATTTATATACATATACACACACACAATACAAAAAAAAAAACAAGCAAGCGTTTCTGTCGTGGTGTTTGTTTCTCTGCGTCGAGAAGGAAGATGCTCAGCTGCTCAGTCCAGTCTGGGTGAAGGTCAGAGGTCACAGGCAGAGTCATGTGCCATGAGCAGAGAGATGAGGAGGAGGAGGAGGGAACCTCTGACGTCCTCGCTCAGTCTGAGAGACAAAATAAAGACAGAGAGAGACACACGTTAAAAAAAGAAAATGACATCGGTGACAAAACTTCAGTGGCAAAGTGAAAACATGAATGCAGTGTCAGTTCTATGAGATAGAGAAAATGAGTGATTTTAGCTCACAGGGACACAGGAGCTGCTGGTCCATTGCTGCCTCGTGTGGTCACTTTGTGCTACTGAGGAATGTCGAAATGAAATACTTCAAATGCCGAATTCACTAAAATAAGACATTCTAACTTCAACAACAACTCCTGTGTGATGTGATGTTAAAATCACTCATTTTCTCTATGGACTTTGGTGTGGGAGAGTGAGTGCTTTTTATTAGCCTAGCCTTAGTGAGTACTCACAGACATCAAACGACTCAAAACCGGAACTATCACCGTTAATATCCAATGTGATTATTGACATTTGATAAAAGTAAAAAAAAAAAAGTTTGCTGTAGGTGTTTTTTTGACATCATTCGTTTTTGACCTCGACGTTTGTGACCGAACACGAGAGAGGGCGCCTCCTGTTGGCTGACCTACGTCAGCAAACATGTGAATATTGAATATTGTGAATATTTCCTGCTTTTTTTGCTCCATAAAAAACAAAGAAATCATTCAAACTCAATCACATTCAGAGTTTGACAAAACATTTTATGACCCAAACAACTAAAAAAAAAAACATGAACACAACAATAACAACAACGCTCAGCTGCTGTTATTGTTGCGAGTGTGTGGAAGCTTTTTGGACGACGTCTCTGGAGCGAGTGGGAGGACAAAATCTGTTTGTCTGGTCAATAAGTGAGCGTGGACATGAACTTTGGATTCAGCTCGCCTTCCAGCCCACACACACACACACACTCTCTGGACTGTCAGGTTGGCTGTTTTGGTGCAGCCCGGTGGCCCCAGATGACCGGAGCGATGGCCGGCGTCCAGCTGGGTTATTCCACTGAGAGCGAGGCTTTGTCTGAGCCAACAATGAGCAGCACACGCCACAATACAGATGCTTTGACAGGGGGCACTGCTGGAATGCTGCTGCGCTGTCTGTTCACCACACACACACACACACACACACACACACACACACACAGACAAGTGGACAGAGGGACAGACAGGCCAGCGAAGAGGAGGAGCCACAGAGCGCGCACACGCAGCGCAGTTCAGAATATGATCTGAACAAACAAATCATAGCCAGAGACAAACAGACCAACCTGGCAACCAAGAGAACAGAACAAGACTAAAATCTACCGAAAAAAGGATCAATCGGACACACAGTGAGACGCGGCCGACAAACCGCAACCTTCACAGACTGAAGACACTTCCTGTCTGACATTTTTAATTGTACGACTCAAGACAAAACAAATATTCTCTCCCACACCAAACCCCATAGAGAAAATCAGTGATTTTAGCTCGCAGGGACACAGGAGCTGCTGGTCCACTGCTGCCTCGTGTGGTGACTTTGTGTCACGGAGGTAAATCTGAATAAAGGATTTTTAAAGCCGAATATTACAAAATAAGACATTTGAACTTAGTGACGGAGGCAGCAGTGGATCAACAACTCCTGTGTGCTGTGATGTTAAAATCACTGATTTTCTCTATGGGGTTTGGTGTGGGAGAGTGAGTGGTTTTACAATCTTCCGTTTCCTGTTGGAAAAGTCTGTCTCACAGTGACATAAAGACGTGAACATGTGACGTAGACGTCTTAGACTTAAACTGACGTAGATTTGATCACATCAGAGTATTTTGTTAAAGTGGTTTTTCCCTCGTGTTTCCACAGAGTGAGACTCTGTGTTCTGAGGCTGGTCCTGAGCAGCAGGGGGCGCTCACAGCGCACACAACACTCACCATGTGTCAACATGCAGTTGAAAAACATGAACTATCACTTTAAATATCCGAGAGCGAGAGAGCGAGGGAGAGAGAGAGAGAGAGCGAGGTCTCTGAGTTTCTCTTCAGTCCAGACGTGGACTTTGATCAAAACAAAGCTCTTAGGACACAAGCCCGACTGACCTGGACTGACCTCAGCTAAACACACACACACACACACACACACACACACTGTTTTTATGACATGTGTGTAACACCTGTATTAGTGAACAGCTTGTTGTGTCGCTGTAACGCAGGTGTTCTGTCTCCGCGTCTCACAACATCTCTGACTCCTACTAAAATACTTAGTTTAGTCCAGGATGACATCGTAAAATCTGCTTCTTTAAATATTGAAACCCAAAGAAATTCAACTGAAATTTGAATTTATATCAATCATTAATTTGTGTTTGTGTTCAGAAAGACAAACATCAGAAATACATTCAGAAATAAATTACACTTAAGTACCTTACACTTCATATGACAAAATACCTGCATTATTTCAATAATTAAGTCTCTGGACTTAATCTGAAATGTATTCAGATTACTTCATATGGTGTAATCAGATTAGTTTGGTGTATGTATTCAGATTACCTTGCTGGATGAAAACAGATATTCATATTACTTCAGTGGACACAATCTGATTATTCTAGTCAATGTATTTAGATTACCATGCTGGATGAAAACAGATTACTGAGGGGGTTAAAATCAGATTACTTCAGCAGGTGCAATCAGACTGTTTTTGTCAACACTTTCAAATGAATTCAGTGGTTTAATCAGATTATTTCAGTGCATCTAATTCAGTTACTTTAGTACAATAATCAGATTATGTCAGTAGGCGCAATCAGATTATTTCTGTTTGTTTACCCCATCAGATTAATTCAGTGGTCCAATTATTTCAGGTTATTTTAGCGGGTGTATTCAGATTACATTGCCATACGTAATCAGATTACTTGTGCATTTAAAATCACATTGACCATAAATAAATATGGTTAAATTCTGATATAACACAAATAATTGAAGACACACACACACACAGAGGGGGGGGGTCCTGTTACGAGCAGCGTTCCTCACATCAGTCCATAAATTCATGTCAGTCTGTAAATAGAGCTGTAAATATAGACGTGGAGGTGGGAACGAGAGAGGAAAGGGCAGCCTCGCACCACCTCACTCTCCCCCTGATCACTCTGCCTCACACGCTGCCTCACCCTTTACCACCTCATCACCACTCTGCCGTCACCCACCGCAGTCACTTCCTCCACCTCCATCCGTACGAGGATCACACACTGCCGCAAAACTACTTATTACAAACTACAACAATATATATATATATATATATATATATATACATATATACATACACAAAAGAAACTCTTCTGAAACTTTAAACCTAAAAAAATCATTGATCATAGTAAACTTATCTGCAGCTGCTCTGATTCGGTGATTGTTTCATTTTAAACCTGAAGATTTGCTGCTTTTCTTTGTCTCTAATTAAAGTTAATTCAAATGTAACGCCTGCTCGCTCATAAGCAGACGTTACGTCACGAGGAGGAGGAGTTTAACTTCCACATTTGATTCATGCGAGATTGTCAAACATTCTTTGACAGCTGAACTCTCTCTCTCTCTCCGACGATCCAGGTGTCTCTCGACCACCGCAGCTGACAGGAAGTGCATTCCTGACTGATGATGATGCGTTTCCTCTCAGCGCAGCGGTGTGCCGTGACACGCCGCCGCTGCAATTACAGAGCCACATCAAAGGCTGCCTGCCATGACTCAGCACACACACACACACACACTCTACCTTGCATCTCTGTTCAACAACATGATAAACAAATGAGTCAGTCGCCGCTTGTGGAGAATCCTGACTCATGCTCTCGCTCTCTCTCTCTCTCACAGAAGTGAGAGTAAAGCGGTGAGGAGAGTGTGTGAGGGAGAAAGAGTGGGTGAAGGAGACAGGAGATGAAAGAGGAAGTGAAAACATCCCTTTTTCCCCTGGTTTTCTTCCTCGAACGCGACGTCTAAAAACATCACAGGCTGAATTCAAACCAGTTTCTGTGATTTTTCAGCTTCTTAAATGTGAATATTTTCTAGTGTCTTTGCTTCATAAAAACAAAGAAACCATTCAAACTGAATCCTCTTTGGGGACAAAAACAAAGACGCTCGAGAACATCATCATATTCAGAGTTTGACAAACACTGATCGACATTTTCAAGTCAACCATAATTAGTCGCACCTCGTTCAAGTCACACATCACGAAATATTGGGTTTCCTACAGCGACAATAATTGTCAATTGCAGCCCTAACATCTATAAAATGTGCCGTATATCACAATAACACCGTGTTGTTTTTGGGATCTCGGTGCTGCCACACTCTCCCGCCACGTCTCGCATAAACAAGCTGCTTTGTTTTGCTCTGAAGAGACGCACAAAAACGTGTCTGAAGTGACGGCAAAGACAAAGCTCAGAGTTTAAGCACACAAACGCCCACACGGGTTCACCCACTGTGCGTCTCCGGTACATGCTGACACAAAGGAACGAGTCGCACATGCTCAGACAGGCTCGCACAGACTCGCACGGACGCCGGCAGCTACAAAGACGGCAAGACGCGGCCTCTCTTTCAGACACGATTCAGTCCAAACTTGACCTCAGATAAACCTCAGTTCATTCACACACACACACAGAGACCTCAACGCGAACCACACACTGGCGCCACTTCCTGTTACAGTCGAGACTTCCAACAACTCCCCGGACCGACACCTTCAAAGACAAACGCCTCGTCAGGAGGATCACAGAGACTGGATCAGAAATAGACTCCCGCGCTCGTGTGAGCGGTGAATTCATGCAACTACGAGGCTAATAATAGCAAAACAGTAACTCTGGGTTATTTTAGATTTCAGCCAGGAAAGATAAAAAAGAAGCCCCCCTCGCACCATCGCACTCGTTTTTATGCACAAACACAAAGGAAAGAACAATGTTTCTCTTTCACACGTCGACTCTGCACACTCTTCAGATTTTGCTGCCAATTATGAAGATGGAAGTTAAAAAAAAAGAGACTTTAAACAATGGGTGTCAAGAGCTGTGGGAGACACGACAGCTGCACAACATCGTCAAAGTATCGGGTAGAGATTATACTGGACATATATTCTGCCCCCAAAAACAAAGTCAAACCGCAACGATTTGACCATTTTTTTTTTGAGTCTGAAGACTTAATATTTTCATCCGCAAATTAAGATTTCAGGTCACAAATTCCACCTTAATCAAATTATTTCAGTGTTGTTAAACATCAAACCATTTCTGTAAACAAATTCAGACACAGACGTGTATGGACTCACCCTTTGTCGTCGTGGCGATTCCGTCACATTTGGTGAAGTCTATACTGGCGTAGGCGCCGTTCTCGGGCAGAGGCACAGTCCCCACCGCCGCCACCGAGCTCCCGTTGCTGCTGCTGGCTCCCACGTTGCTGGCGTCCTCCCTCAGCTCCAGGGCGATGTAGTTGAGGCCGTTCTGGTAGCCCACCGACATGTTCCTGCACATCCTGCTGGCCCCAGGACCCGAGGATGAGGAGGAGGAGGAAGAGGCTGAGGTCCCGGGAGTGGCCCCCATTTCCATGGCTCTTGTTGAAGCGTGGAGAGCCGGCGAGTCTCCCACACCCTCTACAGACATCCACACACTGTCAAAGGATGCAGAGCTGGCCCACCTGGAAGCCTGACCCTCTGTTTGGTATGATCCGTTGGAGGCTGTGGGGTTCAGAGTGGGGTGGGCGGCGGAGGACGAGGGTCCGAGGCCTCCTCCAGAGGGAGTCGAATTAGAGGAGGAAGTGGAGGAGAACGTCTCCGAGCTGTGTCTCCTCCGGCCCTGGGGGTCAGGTCGAACCACCTTGGGCTCCAGCGGCTGCGTCGGTGTCCGTCCTGGGCTTGACGGAGGGAGGGGAGGGGAAATGGATGAAGGTGAGGCGGAGGGGGTGTGGCCATAACGTCCTTCTATAACACACAGGTGCTGCAGCATCGCTGTGGGGCTCGTTTGTGTCCGCTCGCCTCTGCTGAGGTTAAACGTCATGTCCGTGTAGTCTTCGCCCATCGACCTCCAGTGACCTCCAGCGGGGACTCCAGAGGAGGTGGGATTGTTAGCCAGCGGTCTGATGTAGCTGGGGGGGTTCCACGGGGCGACGAGGCTGGGTCTGGGCGACTGTTTTTTACCCGCACATCCAGCGGTGTCCTGCTGATCAGCCTCAACCTCCACGCTCATGTAGTCCTGGTGGGTTTGGGGCTGTGGGGGGGAGTGGCGGTGGTCAGCGGAGGCCAGAGAAGGTGCTTCATCCTGGGCAGAGTAAGGGTAGGCGGGGGGCTGCTGTTGGTGGGGGTAGTGCTCACCAAACTCTATGTTGATATACTCTCCAGGACTGGAAGGTCTCTCAGATGAGCTGGCAGAGGCGGGGACTGACGTGGAGGTGCCTGCAGATGGCGTGGAGGACTCACTCAGCCGCAGTGGGCCGTGGAAACTCCTTCTACCTAAAGGGAGGCGGTTCGGCCTGGCGGCGCGCCTGTCAACCATCGCCGCAGTTGTGTGATGAGCTCCATACGGTGGCGGTGGATGAGAAGGCGTGGAGGTGCTACTTCCTCCCCCGCCCCTCCTCTCTGGAGCTGATAATGAAGCTGTGGCAACTGATGAATAGACTGGTTTGGCAGGAGAACTCATAGGAACATACTCCCCATACTCCTTCTCATCCCTCTCTCTGGTGGGAGCCTTGTAGGAGCGAGGGAGGGAGAAATAGGGACTGTAAGACTTCGGGGTGCTCTCGGGTGTGCCTGGCGTGAAATATCCGCTGCTCCCTTCGTTTGAGAGCTGGCGGCTCCCACTGTTGCTATACGACATGTCCATATACTCTCCATTCTCGGGTCTTTCTGCTATACTGTCCCCTGCACTGGCACCTGCCAGACTGGAGCTGCTGTGAGGACTGGGAGAAACCTGCACGGGGGAGGGGGAGCTGCCACTGGCACCGGGGAGCATCATCATGTAACCGTGGGAGTCAGTGGAGGAGGACTGAGGGTGGGCTGCACGTGCTGCCAAAGCCGGGCTGTGAAACTGAGGGGAGTGGGAGACGTGTTGGGAGTAAGAGCCGGGTTGCATAGGCATGTAGTCAGGGGGAGTGTCCCGAGGCGACGCAGCCACGCCACACAACATGGGCATGTAGCCGCTGTCTTCCTTGGCAGAGGAGGAGGAAAGAGGGGGGCGCTCGCTGCTGCTGCTGGCTTCTGTCCGGGAAAGTGTGGAGGGACGGCTCTGCTGGCTGTGCTCGGAGCAGGAGCTGTAGTCAGAGCGCAGCGAGGAAGAGGAGGAGGACGGCCCGCCTCGCAGCAGCCCGCTGCCAAACGGCAACACCACGTCCGACTCCTCGTCCAGTGAAAAGTTGGTCTGTGTCATTTTCTGGTAAACTGCTACTCCAGAACCACCAGTCGCACCACCGGCGGGTCTGGTGAAGGAATGCGTTCTCCTCCTTAATGACGACGACGCTGATGAAGAGAAGCGCTCCTCTTCTGCGACTGACGAGCTCTCGTCTCGCGGCGTGTCAGCTCCGCTGGCGTTACTGGACCCGCCACTGGTGCCAAACACCTCCCGGTTCCAGCCCATGGCCATGTAATCGTTCAGACAGTTCTCCTCCCTGATTGGCGGCGTGTTGCCCAGGGAGTCTGGCGTGTTACTCCGCACACGGAAGTACCGGAAATCACCGGGGCTGGAGCCGTACTCGTCTGATGAGTTGAAGCCGCCGTCAGACGGGGAGCCGCATATCGAGGCGCTAGACGGGCGTGTGAGAGTGTCAGAGACGGAGCCGTGGCCACTGCTGGAGGAGACACTCACTGGACTGGTGGTTGAGGGGAAGTGGGAGACTGGGAGAGAGGCGGAGCGGGCGTGATAAGTGGACGACGACCCCGGGATGGCTCTGACGTAGCGGCTGCCGCCTGTATTCGTGCCAGCATTTCCTGTGGAGACACCACCACCTCCACTGCTGCCTCCGCCGCCTTCGTGACGAGCGTGATGGACACGCGCTGAGCCGAGATGCACCAGACTTCCTGTGGCAGAGCGGAACGGCCGGTTCATCGTCCCCTCGCCCTCACTCGACGTACGAAAGCGATAACCGCTCGCCCCGGAGCTCTTACTTGAGGGTGGCGTCCCCACCACTGACTCCGTCCTCGACCGACGCTGTAGTCCAGTCTGGCTTGGCGGCAGGTTCCCCAGGTGGCGCCGCGTAGTGATAAACGGCATGGGGTTGGAGCCCGATGACTGACTCTTGCTCCTCGGTCGAAACTCTGCAAAAGCCTTCAGGGCTTTCATAGTCTCCAGGATGGTCTCGTGCATGTTCTGTGCCACAACAGAGTCGTCCACCTGCATCCAGATCTCCCCCGGCCCGATGGAGGAGGAGCGGCCCACCTCGATGAAGAAGAAGCTTTCCGAGTGTCCGCAGCGCCTGATGTTCATAAGCTGGAGGTTCACACAGGGCGTTTCAGAGTTCAACTTGACCAGGTGGAGCGTTTTAGTGGACAAACACAACCGATATACACCCGTGAGGTTTTTGGTCTGACCCAGTCCTTTAGGTTTCACGTTCACCTGCCACACCTCTTTGAAAACAGTACCGGGAGTGACTGTACCGTACCCATCGTCCAGATCATCTGAATCCAGGTGACCTTTTTTGCCCTCACTCATCAGCTCACTGACAGCTACGTACCAGTCCTCCTGCTCCTGCTCGTTTTCAGCCACAATAGCAAAGTACTCGTCCTTGGTGTAAAGAGCAATGAGGTGTTTGCTTTTAGAATCCGCCCTTTTGTTCACAGTAAAACACTGGTACAGGTAAATGACCCTCTTCGGGGGCGACGGGGCTACCGCTCCACCGCTTGCGGTGGCCGCGGCGGCCGCAGCGGCGGCAGCAGAGCGCAGGCTGCTCCTGAATTTCTTCTCGCTGTCGTAGTACTCCAGACGGCTCGGGCCCAGGTGGCTGGCGGCCCGGAGCACGAAAAACCTCTTATGTCCATGTTTCTGCTTTCTCAGGTAGCCACATTTGCGAATATCATCCGCAACGTCCAAGGCGTTGGCGACGTTAACAGCCGCGTAGACATGGCTGCTGGAGGCGGGGGAAGCGGCGGGGTCCTCGGTGTGTACCTGGCTGGAGGAGGAGGCTTTCCTGCCCGGGGACTCTGCCATGTTCTCCCCGGACAGATGCGGCTGCTGTTGCTGGTGCAGCTGGTAGTGATGGTGGAGGTGGTGGTTGGAGGGCGGTAAATGTTGATGGAAGCGAGAACCTCCTCCTCCTCCTACACCGCTGCTGCCGCCGCCGCCGATATTAATTAACGGGGAAGAAGGGGGTTCCCCGACCGAGCCGTCGTCTCCGTTGGCGGCCGCAGGTTTGTCCCTCTGCTGCGTCTCCACCATCAACATGGCTGCCTTTCCTTCCTGATAGTTCGTGAAATTTGCCATCACACAGCTCCAATCAAAGGTCACCAGTTACCAGCAGGCTAATCCGCGCGGACCTGGAGCCCATTCTTGTTGCGGGGGACGAGCTCCCGAGTCCGGCTAGGCCAGCTAACGTTGACGGCTCAGATTTACAATCCTCACGCACATACACAAACACGCACCGGCTTTGTTATTCCACCAGGAAGAAGGCGAAAAAGAACAAACGAGCCGCGTAATCCTTTCAGCGGCGAGGCGGGAACTCCGGCGCGAGCTTGTTTTTTTTTTTTTTTTCACGATATAAAGCCCACGGAGCGCGACATGGCCACGCTCAGCCGTGTCTCTGTGCCCGGGTTAGCTCGGTTAGCTCTCCGCTCTGTGCTCCGCCTGTACACACATCTCTACGGGCCAGAGCACAAACAACACGTGACCCCCTGCGTCACACGCGGAGCAGGAGGCACAAAGACGCACACGCGGCCTCTGATTCGCTCGTCACCGTGACTGACGTGTCATGACAGGCGCGCGGGCCAATGACGCACGGGTGTCGGCGCGATTGCGTCACAAGCCGCCGCCAATGGCCGCGGTGAGGTTAAAAATAGGCGGTGACTCTGCGGAACATGTCTGGAGTCTGTTGTTAAGGTTTTCACAGCGAATGTTTACGAGCAGAAAACTGATCTGAGACCTGGAGAGGAGCCACAGAGACCCCTACAGGCGGACTCTGTCTCTGTGGACCAGACCAGACCTGAGGACACTTTTAGACTTTACCTTTTTCTGAATCGAACACGTCATTATTAAACCAAAACACTATTTTATATGACCTGATTTAATTGACATTTGATAATAAAATATTTATTTATATATATGTATATGTATATATATATATATATATATATATATATATATATACATATATCTATATCTATATAATAAAGAATGAACAAGAGCAAACGTAAAGCTAAGTAAACTTAAACATATGCACTCTAATATGTATGTATATTTATATGTATATATATACATACATATATGAACCCTTATAATTTATTTGTTATCATTTATTCTGATATTTCTGACATTACTGCGCTGTTCTTTATTGCACATTTGCATTAGCATATCTACAGGTCACATACTGTATTTCTATGGTCAGAACATTTCAAGGGGAAACAATAATCAGAATTATGTATTATTTTTTCTGAGACTTGAAAGTCTTCAAAGTCAAAGTTTTTCCCCCTCCATAATTCAGACTTTAATCTCAGAAATCTGGCTTTCTTATATTTAGTATTTTGTGCGAAACGCTCGGAACGGGACAATAAGTCATAAATAAACCTTTAATACTGAGCACATCGATCATTTCTCCGCGACACAAACATTGTTCTTTACACTATGGTGAAAATATGATGACAAAAACACATGATTTGATGATTTTCTGATGTCTGCATTTGAACTGAAACAAATATTAACGCTTAAACTGCAACTGGAGCTAAACATGCAGAATACAAATAACAGCAGAGACTTTTATTTACATAGACATTGGGTAACTGATTATAATTAAAAGAAAGACTAAATGCAGCAGCTTCACACCAAACAGCCCAGAGGAAGAAATAACCATAGAGTGATACAGATAATCATCAAAATACCTAATATCGGGCCCCAGACAAAACGGCCAGGCCGATAAGTGTTTGACACCTCGTGCTCATAGATTAGTGTCGTCGTGATGTGTGATGTGAAGGAGCTGAGACTCGCTGCAGTCCCGGTCATGTGAGAACCCTCTGGTGAGTTTGGTCTGCGGCCAGCGATAGTGTCAGCGGGGGTCACTCGGCCGCAGTGACCTCACACGGCCTGTTTCCTCTCTGCGAAAACCAAACTCAGGTGGGGAAACTGAGGTTGAGCGATATTAACGTCCGCAGCTGTGGGAGCGAGCGTGCACATGTGCAGCAGCAGCGAGTGATTATGGAAACAGTGATCGAGTCATGAAGGAGGAGAGGACTCCCCCCGTCTTTTCCCAATGGAGAAAGACTGCAGAGAAAACCACACTGCTGCTGCTGCAGCCTCCACCGCACTTTTATCCCCTGCACCTTCAGTATCATGTGTGGGATCATGTGTATAGTGCAGCTGGCCTCAGCGGGAATCAGACCCTCAACTCTGGCAGAGAGTTTGACGCTGCTAGAGCCGCGGGGCCACCTGTCTGTGTCCAACTCTGAGCGTGTCACCGTAAACCAGCACCGGCTTATCGATGCTGGATATAAATATAACTCACTCACTTATGTGCTTTTGCCCCGTTTGCCTCCGCCAAGAAGAAAATAAATCTCACATATTCTCACGTATTGTAACTTTAAATGCTTTGATTTTTGTGCATTTTGTGCAGAAACTCTGCAACGGCAATGTTTGTTGCAGGCCGGATAAGCCCTGGACTCTGTGCTGATGTGTTCTGGCTCGGCCTCTTATCTTCCATGTGAAGTTTTGTGTAGATTGGTCAATGTATGGCAACGTGATGGGTCACTTCCTGTCTGGGAAGACTTACTTCCTGTGTGCAGGTTAAGGCTTGCAGACGTGTTCAGGCCCAGTCCCTGGTCTCACCTATGAAGTTTGGAGCCAATCCGTCAATGTACGGGCAAGTGACAGGGCACTTCCTGTTTCAGGAGACCTACTTCCTGTGTGCAGGTCATGGCTTGCAGACATGCACAATAACAATAGGTCTGTGGGGTTTGGTGTGGGAGAGTGAGTGGTTTTACAAACTTGAGTTTCCTGTTGGAAAAGTCAGTCTCACAGTGATATAAAGTAGTTTTTTTAATAGGCTAAATAATGAATAATAAATAATAATAAAAAAATGATAAAGTACACACACACACACACGTGGGTTAGTTTGCATTTCTGCTGAGTCATTTTTCAAAGAAAATGGCTGTGTTTGAGTAAAACAGTGTCAGTTTGTGATGGGGAGATAAAGTCGACGACAAAACGCCGCGTTTGCATGACTCAGCGTTGGCGTGCAAACATGTTTGATGGTGTCAATTTTTCCACATCAGGTGGTAAATGTGTTTAATGTGCACCTGAGCTGTGAACAATGATTGACAGCAGCGCGCACAGGCGTGCGTCCACTCACTCATTCACACACAAACAGCCTGGAGTTTTAACACAGTTAACACAGTCATTAAATATGTGACACATTTATGTTAAAGGAATAAAACTGGTAATGTAGCAGTCAGTTAATCTGTAAACTGAGTCTGTTTTTGTATTTCTAATCTTTCTTTATGGACAAACTTGTATCACCATGAAACAGCACCCCCTGCTGGTGTGGTTCCAGTGTTACAGTCGAGTGCTGCTGCTTTTGTGCTGATAACAAAGAAGACACACACACACAGGACCAGCAGGGTAAATCTGAGTGTATTCTATAATTGACCACTAGAGGGTGCCATGAGATTATTTGAAGCTTTAGTCTCCAGAGGAAACCTGTTTGAATTTGTTTGTTAGAAAAACAAACCAGATTAACTTCTGCGAATGACAGTGATAAAACTCACAAATAACACACACTCAAACTGGAATTTAAT
Organism: Solea senegalensis; assembly: GCF_019176455.1. Classification (NCBI taxonomy): domain Eukaryota; kingdom Metazoa; phylum Chordata; class Actinopteri; order Pleuronectiformes; family Soleidae; genus Solea; species Solea senegalensis. Next base: position 1,029,010 of record NC_058023.1, read on the forward strand.
TAACTGATAATCTAGAGCAGATTAAGACAAAAACAAAACTATAAAGCTGGTCATAAATCAGTTTGTAAAACATCCTAAACCTTCAGATTATAGCTGCTCTATAAAGTATTCTGAATCTGTAGATGTCTTCATTTATTTATAAAATGGTGAAATGAAAGGACGTCGTCATGTGGAGAAGACGAGAGTGAGAAACAAGCGAGGAGATTATCAACGTTCATCATCTGCTGACGACGTCTGTGTAGATCTGCCGAGTCACCGCTTCTCAGCACACACACACGCGCACACAATTTCAATGGGAAAACCACTTTATTTTAGTGGGAAAACAACTTTATTTCAATGCGAAACTCACTCTACTCCACAACCACAGTTGGATCAGGTTTGGGTCTCCACGAGGACTACTGTTCTTCAGTCAGTGATGTGACATCATGACGTTGTCGTCTTCGGTGGCGTTGAGTTGAGTCATGACGAGGATGTGGGAGATCTTCTTCACCGCCTTGTGAAAAACCTGCTTCAGGTCCTTGGACTCGTTTGTGGTGAAGCTGAATCCATCGCTGAGAGAACGAGGGAGGAAATAAAGAAAGAAAGAAAGAAAGAAAGAAAGAAAAAGAACATGATTGAATGGATTTAGGTGAGACTTCTGTGAACATGTGACAAAACAGTTTTAATCTGTGTTTCTGTGGATTTTTAATTCTGGTCGAATCTTTTGGAACGGGCAGTTAGCCAAATGTTGGCTAACCAAAAGCTAGCTCAAAGACGACATCGCTGAGACGAGCTTTAACTTGTTTACTGTTATTTACCAACAATAAACTTCTCATAAATCTCAAATAAAACTAAGAGTTCAATTTAATGACTGAGATTTTGACCTGTTTTAAACTGGGCATAAAAAATTACAATTACAAAACAGAACATTTGTGACATTTTATATAAAAAAACTTGTAAAGTAGAAGAACTGAGTTTTTTAAGTGACAAACATCATTGCAGTAATGTTATACATTGTTTTTTATAATGCATAACATTACCTCAGTTTTTCTTCTTTGCAAGTTGTTCCTGTTGCTGTTGCTCTTCCTGTTTCCGTTTCTTGGACCGGGCTATCTCGGCCATCTGCAGCCCGTGAGCCTGTTGCCTGTTGGAGGACGAAGTAAAGAGCGTGAACGCAGGAAACTCACTCACAAACACTGGAGTCCGAAATTATGATGCACGGAGTCAATCTGGGACATAGCTAGCGGGTCGTAGCGACCGTAGAAGTCCACGTGGGCACGTGGCGTTACGTCATACCGGTGTGACGATAGCGAACGACGTAGCACCTGACACAAAAGTCAAGCTTCGTATGAGAATAGACTGCAGGCGTTTGCCTCGATTAGCTGTCTTGGGTGGAGCTGGTCTAGAGACTGTACCATAACCTAATGGGGCTGGTTATTATTCCTAATGGAAACGCTAGGAAATAATGTACCGTACTGAACCAAATCAAACAATTCCACGACTGTTTTGTCAGATTACCGACAGGACCAGGGCGGGACTGAGACAGATCGAGGAAAAAGAAGCAACAACACGTAGTTTATACTGACCCGCTTTTCACTTCTGGAGGAACAGGCAGAGGTTTGGTGAATCCATCTCTTCCTACGAGCCAGAAGGTCTCCTCGACTCCCTTCCCCTGAGATAAAAAAAAACAACTGACGTCAAATCATCACGTTGTTGACACCATGTTCCTGAAAAAATAAAAGACTCTTACCTTAACTTCTGTCCTGCCTCGTAATTCTAGCTTGTAGCCGAGATTGAGTTGCTGCAGGACCTTCACTGTGCTCTGGTGGACGTGGATCCTGTAGGCTTCAGTCAACAAAACAACAAGATCAGCGACGAGACGACAACAACCAACAAATTCACAAACAAAAAATGGTGTTTTTAGTTCAGAAGGTCAGTAACGTACGCATCCCGCTGGATTCCATACGTGAGGCGGTGTTCACCGTGTCTCCAAACAGACAGTAGCGCGGCATCTTCAGACCAACCACACCTGCTACACATGGACCTACAAACAAAATAAACGAGACATTTCATTATTTAAAGCTTTCATCGGCTAACTGCTAACCCTAGCCGATGTCCTTCAGTAGAGAACCACCTGTGTGCAGTCCTATCCGTATCCTGACAGGGACGTCAGGCATGTGTCTCATCTTGAATGTTCCCACGGCACTCAGGATGTCCAGAGCCATGTTAGCGATTTCTGCGGCGTGACGGTTGCCATTAGGGACGGGGACACCGGACGCCACCATGTAGGCGTCACCGATCGTCTCCACCTTGAGCGGAACAGTCAGAAACGATGTGACGTAAAGGTATTTCATGACGTTGTCATTTTTCATTTCAACGGGGATTGAAGACAAATCACCTTGTAGACATCGTGGTTTCCTATGATGGCGTCAAAGATGGTGTAAAGGTCGTTGAGAAGGTCGACCACCTCGATGGGTTCGCTGTTTGCAGAGATGGTGGTGAAACCGACGATGTCGCTGAAATAAAGCGACACGCTGTCAAAGTGTTCCGGTTCGACTGTTCCTCCAACCTTCAGAGCCTCCGCCACAGATCTGAGAAGAGGAAGAAAACTCAAGTTTCCAGATGTTGGTGGTTGTTCAATCTGGTCACATGACCAAAATGATGGGGAATGTTTTTTTCTGTTTACTCTGCTTTGACTGTGAACAAACGTCTACAAAATACACAACGTCCCCTTCAGCCGAGTGACTTCAGGTAAACTCACGGCGGCAGCATCTGTGACAGCAGCTTCTCCGTCTTGTGCTTCTCGATCTCCAGCTCCTCCGTTCTTTCTCTGATCAGCTCCTCCAGGTTGGAAGAGTACTGCTCCAGCATCCTCAGCATTGAGTCAATGATGTTGGTCTTCCTCCCCTTGTTGATGTCCTTAAACTGGGTTCAGGGGACAGAGAGTTAATCATCTATTTATCAAACAACAAGCCGGACACACTCGCAAAATAAAATGTCAACCTGGTCAAAGATCTCGTCAAAGCAGGGCCTCTTGTCTGGTTGTTCATTCCAGCACTGTTTCATCAGCTGGATGCACTCGATCGGAGCATAATCTGGACTGACCACGGGTCGAAACAGTGGAGGCGGCTTGCAGAGCTTCTCTAAGATGTCTGAAACACCCAGAGACACACTGGATTCTATTACCGAGCTAAACTTTCCATATCTAACATTACTTCCCAGTTCATTTTACAAAACCAAAGATAGATGTCAAATTATGCTGTAAAAAAAAGCTGCCCAATATTTGCAGGAATCTTTCATTCAAAGCCAAAATACTGGACTTATTGAGTCCTAGTTTGCAACCAGCTAATGTTTCCCATTTCCATAACATCAAAACACATGGTTATATGGTGGAGTTAAAGTATAATAATATTTAGGGTCTGTACTGATACTGCACTTCCAGGTTTGGGAGGAGTTGGACTTGCCTGAGGCTGGAAGGTCCATCATGCAGTATGGAGGCCCTCTGATCACCACCTCCTGCATGATGATGGCAAAACTGAACACATCTCCAGGCAGAGTCCCATGTAACCCCGCATGTCCGGCCCTCAGGATCTCTGGAGCTGTCCACAACAACTCTGGACCAAACACAGAGAAGTGTCTTACTTTGGTTCTGTAGCAGCAACTCAAAGAGAAACTGTGAGAAACCCTGGTTCAGAAACCTGGTTTGTTCTCTCACCTTCTGCTGGTGGTTCTATGTAAGGAAACCTCTGCGACTCCAGCACCTCATTGTAGCTGTAATCAGTGATTTTCAAAACAAATCGACCATCAACCACACAGTTACGGGACTTCAGACGAGTGTGGGACACGCCGCGGTGGTGGAGGTGCTTCATACCCTGAGAGAGAGTCGGCAAGTTGGATTATAGCTTAAACTTGCACAGTTAAAATCAAAGGTCTCCATATTCATTTAAGGATTCAGATGTTACTGAACCTTGATGAGATCCAGCAGCAGCGAGGACTTGAACATCCAGTCAAGTTTCACGTCGTCGTTCAGCAGCAGGTCCTCCAAACTTCCTCTGGAGCAGAACTCGGTCACGATGGCGAACACGCCGCAGTCGTGAAAGAAGCCCAGGAACGGGTTGACGTTCTCATGACGCATGTCCTTCATCTGCAAACTTTGTTCAGGTTAGACAAAGTTCCTCAAACTAAACGTGACTTTAAACCCACTTTGTTTCCATAACAACACACACCAGCTCAAACAGGTCACTGGTTTTGGGGTTGATTCTGCTGAACATCCCGTCAGGAAACCTCTTCAGCCAAGCCCAGTCACCCTGTGAGACAGACACACCAGAGAAACGTCAAACCCAGATACAGAAGGAAACTTTTCAAAGTGCAAAACAAAGACAAAAAGCAAATTAGCATCACCTCAAAAATAACAACGTTGGAGTTCTCATAGGTTGCCGGGGTGATCGTTGAGGCCGATGAGACAACGCTGTTGTCGGACACGCTCCTCATGCCGCTGGCTCTGCTGTCGTCCAGGCTCAGCTTCTGTCCAGAGTTCAGTTCAGAACACGAGAACCTCAGCATCACAAAAAATTATTTAGACATTTATTTCTCGTTCAGCTGGGATACTTGGCCTGACCTTGTTGCTAAGTGATGGGTTTATGAACGTGACGTCATCCAGAGTCAGCAAGATCTTGTTTGCACCCTTAACCAGTCGAATCTGTTGGATGCGTCGCCTGAGCAACAAGATACCAACAAATGAGACAATTAAAGATAGCTTGATATGTTTTAAATTTAGGATATAACAATCCTTCTGGCTGACTTTTTACCTGATGCAATAAAGAAACGCCACAGAAAAAACAGAGAAGGCAATCAACCCAACAAACATGCCGATGGTCGTGAAGAGATCCACACCTGGATCAGAAAAATAGAGTTTATATTCATCACGATTCCCAGGGACTTGAGATTATCCAGAGGAATTACGGTATCTTAATTATTGGTAGCTTAATCGTTGTGCTTGTGTCCTCACCTCCTGAGCAGAGGACTCCAGGAGTGAACCAGCAGGAGGCGTCTTTCCTGGGCCCATAGCCTCGAGGGAAGTGGATGTCTCGGCCCAGGAAGCGAACCATACCGGCCTCCATATCAATACTGTCATTAGAAAGATCATTAGAAATCAATGTGTAATAAGACAAGAGTGTCCTCTTCAAATGAAATTAAGTTTTTGTGTCTTTATGTACCTGTACACTGGATTCAGCTCCCAGGAGAGTCCGTCTGTGTCCAGTATGAGGTAGTTTAGCAGAGCAGCTCCAGAGCCATTGGTTTTAAATGGGTGGCTGAAGCCCTGCAACATTTGAAATCCAGTGTGAGGACTTACCCATCCTTACCCTGAACAATAACAACATTCATAGACCTCCAAGTACCTGAAAGGCCAGGTGGTGGGTGTGTCTTGCCAGGTTCCCTCCAGACATCCACTCCCCAGAACGCCGGACGAGATGCACTGCATGAGCCGTGAAGAGGACAGAGTTGTAGATGGTCCCAAAGAGAGGAGACACCTGCAGGACACAGGTTTCAACTAAGACAAACATCTCAACATCTCAACATGTATGTGATTGTTCAGTTCCACAGGTCACCTGCTGGGGCTTCAGCGTCCTCGCCACCTCTCCTCTGTCCATGGCGTCTCTGTAGGCCTCGTAGAACGACATCTCGGGTGAGTCAACAGTGATGGTCAGCACGGCGTCGTAGGCCCGCAGCAATTTACTGTTGCTCTTTAGAGCTGAGTAGGACACGTTGCGGTAGGGAAGGCTGTAGAGCAACGTGTCATACGGCACGAAGACCAAGGAGCCGTCAATCATGTTCATGTCGTAGGCCGTTTCTAACAGAAGCTTCTGGACTTCGCCACCAATCAATGCAGAGTGCATGCACAGGATCACAACTACGAAGAGAAATTGTCACAAAGAACAGCTTTAATTCATGACCCGTTTTGCCCATAACTAGTAGCATTTAAATCTTCATAGTTCATGGATTAACTTAAGGAAATTGTTGGAGATGAATAGAGAAACAACATCCAAAGTGTTTAACATATTTAACCTGATAAATATGTCATACTACATCCACATGAGGTTCTACTTCAAAGTCCTGCAACCACGATCCTTACAAGTTAATAGTTCTTGAGTAGTTTCAGGATTGTAAGCAATGGCCAATACAATAAAAGTAATCAATCAAACAGTAATCAATACTCACCTCGAAGTTCACTCCTCTTGCGAAACTTGGCCAGAGTTCGTCTGATGCCGCGAGGTGTGTTCTCCATGAAACTGACCAGCCTGACCGGCAGACCATGACTCCTCAAGGAATCAGCGACCTGACCAAGACACAGAGAATGTACACACTGACCAGACTGAAACAGGAATACCAGGTTCCCTGAAGAACAAGACATACAGTTGAATTCAAACCTTTGTGGCCGTTTCCACCCAGATTCCTTCTGAGGAGGAGATGATGCCAATGTGGGCCCACCTGAAGTAATTCATGATGCTTAGCAGCACCCAAGTGGGCCTCGCCAAGGAGTGGGCGAAGGTCGGGTGGTGCCGGACATCGTCCAGATCGTAGCCAACACAAGCCCAAGGAAACAAGGCCTGGAAGAGGAATGAAAAAACAAGATAAAGGACATGATATCATGTCCTCAATGGTGTAACAAGCTTCTCAAATGTAATCCCCACGTACTTTGTTCCAGCCTTTACTCAACATAGATGCAGCATCACAGTAGCCGGGGTTGACCGGTCCAACGTACGCTGACGCCTTAGTGTGGAAACCCACAAACGCCTCCAGTGCCCGCGATGTCTCACACGGTTCCTGAAGACAAATGAAACATCACCACATGGTGATTGAAACAGGTCTGACAGGTCTTGGTTTCTATGCTGGAGTAGCAGTGACTTCCTGTATGCAGATGATGAAGCCGCGTACCTGCAGGACGGTGAACTCAAATGTCGCAGCGTAGGTCAGTGACGGGTCTTTGTTGATGCGGTTGACGGCGAGTTGTGCCGCGACACTGGGAAGAGCTTTAGCAAACAGAGGGTCACATTCCCACGGTCCCACCACCCCAACCCGAAACCACGCCGCCTCAGTGGGGTGGGGCAGGAGAACCAAGATGAACGCCAGGAGGTGATGGAGGGAAAAGTGGGTAGAGACACGAGAAACAGGAAGAGGAGGATGTTTGTCTGGTGTCTGCTGCCATGTTTGAGGTTTGGAGATGAAGACACAGTGCTGTTGTCTCATCTCGAGGTCCCGATCCTCCAGAGCTCAGAAGAACCTGGAGGATGAAGGTCTGAAGGTGATGATGTCGCTTTTCTGGAAAAGCAAAGGGTTTAGATCAGACTTTTTATACCAAGAACCACTACAGTGGTGTACTGTTTTCTCAGTTCTGGAACATTTGTTTGGAAAGAACTCTCAGTTAGATCTGGCTCAGTCCGCTTTGACTGGATTATCAGATCTGCTCTGTACTGGATTAAATAATCCCTGTGTAAAAATCACCTGGATGATGGCGGTTTTCTGCTATTTATTAGCGATGTTTAAATAAAATGGGACTTTTTTGCGTTTTCTGTGCGAATCCCATCACATCCACGTGTCCTGTGTCTTCACCGCCGTCTCAGGTCTGTCCGCAGTAAACGTTCCAGTGTCTCGTCACAGACCGACAGCTCACATTAATCTCACAGCTCTGCTTTTTCCATCCACAAGTCTCAGACCGGAGAACTGTGGAATTTAACGTTTAGTGCCGTCTTCTTTTCCAGATGCGTCGTCACAGAGTCGCACTCTCTTACATTTGTTTGTGTTGAAGTGAAATATAATATTACTTTATTAATTAAAACATCTCCTACCTTGCATTGGTGAGATGAACACGTCTTTCTTCTTCTTCTTACTTTCATGACTTTTTCATTTGTTTACATCCAAAACAATTAATTTTATATTGAAGAAGCCACTTGAAACCACAACTCGTTCATCCGTGTGTGAGTGTGTGTGTGTGTGATGACCTAGAACTGTGTGTGACCTGTCCTGTCAGATTATATCAAATCTAAATCCTGTGTAGCTGCGGACAACATATGACCGAGCAGTGGGAGTGACAATTATGATCAATCATTTCAAAACAGAAGTCTTTTTCATGAGTGTAATTAATATAAAATTGAAAATACAGTTTGCTCAGGTTTGATGTTCATAAATTATATAACATTATATATATTTAATGATTAAAACTACAAACAATAACATGTATATCAATAATTTAATAAAACTTGTAAAACTTGACAAACTGTTGTAATAAACCTTCATGAACATGAAATCTATGTGATTTACTTTTTTATTCAAGTTCTTATATTTCATATGTACTGTAAATATATATAAAGAAAAATCTGAAAAAAAAGGTAAAGTGCTTCTCCGAAAGCTAGAGGGCAGCACAGCACAGGACTCTCCAGGTTCTGGACCGAGTTGGACTCGGTCATAAAACGTTACGAGGCGTTGCACAATGTGAACGTCAACGTTCCGCTCAAATTCACACAGGGATTTATGCTGAGTCACCGTTCTGCTCTGATTTAAACAGGAGAGAAGAATTTGCCGTGTTTTCTTCACGAGGAAGAATTTTCATGGAAAGTTTCCAAACGGCCTCGGGTTGTAAATCTTCTCTCATCACGTCCAACATTCTCTGCGTCTCTGTACTGGACTTTGAAGGCATTCAGTGAAGAACCGTGACCGATGGGTCCAGATGTTCCTGACACATGAACATATGAACTCTCTGACTCTACCACTCTCACCCTTTGTGTTTGAAAATGAAAATGTGTGTCTCTGAAGAAGCCAGAACTCCAAAAAGAGGCAGCACTTTCTGCCCATGAGGCAAAAACTAGTCTTAATTTTGTGACTAGTCTTCGTTCTGAGAAGAAACCAGACGTCTGACAAAAATCATTCCGGGGTCCAACACCAAAAAATGTCCTTCAGGTGACTTTTTTTGTCTTTGAGGAGATTTGAGTGGACGTCGGAGTTCATCCACAGGTCACGGAATCATCAGACCCTCCCGCCTAAATATCCAGGTGATGACAACACTCACGTTATCTTTATGAGCGCTCACCACTCACTTCATTCTCAAGACTGACCGGCACCACAGTGTTCAGGGGTCAGAGGTCAGAGGTGACCAGGCAACATTTATCTCTAAAAATGTGGAACAGAATCTGATTTCTTTTTTCAAAATTAAATGGGTTCATATCATCTTTTCCACCGTTTCCACAGAAATTACCTGGGGAAAAACTTTCCCTTGACCTCAAACTACTTCCAGGACTTTTCAGATTACCAGGAACTTTAGAGGGGCGGGACTATGTGCTGAAGAACACTGATTGGTGGAACACATTTAGCAGATGTTCAAGAGAAGAACTAGAAGTTCACTAATATAACTTCTACACACTAATACACTCTAATCTGTATGCAGTGACCTCCGACCTCCTCAGAGTTAGCCATTAGCTCGTGAACACATTTAGCATTTTTAGAACTGGGTATTTTTCCTCAAACGTTGGTGAGAACAAAAAATACGACACAAGTCAAAATAACGTAAAAGTAGCAGAGTTTGTGCGGTGGCAGCCATCTTGGAATCCTAATCCGGGGGGTGTCCTTAGACCTCTGGAAATTCCAAGTTCCGACTAAAAATGGAGAGAACCATAAGTGAACGAGTGATTTTTTTTGGGACTTCAAAGTGTGATTGGAAACGTTTGAACTGTAGAGGGCAGAATCGCATTGTGTTCTTGAAATTGTTGTGTTTGCAGCTGGTTGTGCTGCCCTCTAGTGGCCAAGAGATGTCCTGCTGTACAGTCACCCACACACTTTTACCTCAGAGTTGTGTTATAGTATAATCTTTAGATTCCTCTCAGAGAGTTCGCTCTTTCCCGAGAGGACGAGTGAGTTGATAAATCACTCTTCATGAGTCACGCTCTGACTTCACGCTGCCTGTTTATCTTGGAGAAGGACACAGGCGTGTCCACGCTGACACTAACTGCCAGTGAGACACCAGTAAACATGGACACGAAGGACTTCAGAGAGTTGCTGTGGTGCTGACTTTGTTTAAAATGTCCACAAATGGCTGGTGAACACACACACACACCGTTGCTGTTTATTTGTCGTGGCAACACAACATCGTCAGACTTTTCTCTCCTGGTTCAGATCAACAGAGAAACATATTTACATTCTTTCATATGGAATAAAGTTCAGACAAACAACCTTCACAGAATTTTAATTAACGAAGAAGTGGGATTATATTCTACGTCACACTGGAGAACATTTAGCTGTGCACTAACCCTGCAAAAATAAACGACAAATGAATAAATGACTAAATAAATATGTGTACATTTTATCACAATCTGAGCCGATTTATGAGATAAACTCTGTCATTTTTTATCCGAGTTAAAAAAACACAAACAATTTAATATACTACAAAGATGATTTATGTTAAAGGAATTTCTCGACGGAGATGAAAAGCTATGTTTTTGAATGTCTGCCAAAACAAAGAAAGTGTCCAGCACAGCGCGGAGGAGATGAGCGGCACATGATGGATTTATGAATTCTGGGATTTATTGTGGAAAAGAAAAACTCAGAGTAACAGTAAGTGGAACTGAGCTCCTATAAATTCACATTTTTACACAACGCCCATGCTGTTAGCGTCGCTAACTCGACACAACACAATTTATTACAGAAGGATCCTGGACTGTTAAGTTAGCAAACTTTTAGCTAAGTTGCAGCTACATAGTTAGCAAACATTCATTAGTGTAGCAGCATTTTACACGTTAAAGTCAGGAACAGTAGCAGTGCTAGCTTTGGCTGTTTACACCATTTTAACGTAAATAATTGTAAACAGCCACAAGGGTAGTAAGTTAGGATGTTAGCAATGTTAGCTTGGCATATTATAGATCTTTAAAGAGAGCCCTTTGCTGTCACTCTCATATGTGGAGAAGCTAAGCTGACAGCTAAACTAGCTGACCGTGAGTGTTTCACATTTTAAAACAGTTAAATTGATAATTTAGCAAACTAACAGAAATTGTGGCCACTACATAGTTAGCAAGCAGTCAGGAGCAGTAGCATTGCTATCTTAACAAACAGTGATTTGTGGCAGTAGCTGTTTACATCACAATTTAAAGCTAAATGATTGCAAACAACTATAAGATAAAGTAAGAATGTTAGCATTGCTAACTTAGCAAACTAAGAGAGATTTGTTATCGCACGGTCCCAAGTCTTTACACTGCTCTCACATGTGGTGAAGCTAAGCTAACTGGCAGCTACATGGTTAGCAAACAGCCATGAAAGTGTTAGCGTACATGTTGGTTTTCGTCGACACACACATGAAACTTCGTTGTTTTTTTCGTCTTTGATTTTAATGCATATTTATTAACGACATCAGCTACCGTCGCGACAGAGATTTTATTTTCCTACGACAAAATATTCCTGAGACGTCAAAGGTCACTTATCTTAAAAAAAACATTAAAAAATAACATTCCTCACAGTTGTTACAACACAGAGTTTTTGGTGATGATTCAGGACATTTTAAAAACCATTAGCTTATCTTGACAACATGCTGAGAGCTGATGATGGAGGAGGGACAAACAGGGGTCAAAGGGTTCAGAGAGAGAAACTACAACAGCAGAAAAAGAGACTGGGACCAGAATTTGCTCCTGAACTGTGGTTGGTACTTGGTGTAAAGGTCTCACAGGGTCTGGACAAATGCTAGGACAGTAGAAAAGTGAGGGAGTGAGGAGTGAAGGAGTGAGGGAGAAGGGAAATGGGAGAATAAACGTCGTTCCCACTGGGAGTTTTGGAGCCAAAAATAGAAACAGAGCTCAGATAATGTTTAACTCTGTGATTTCTGCTTTTTCAAATGAGGAAGAATCAAGATGCTAAATATACGATTGAAATTCCCCAGAAAACAGTTTAAAGTGAATAATAAAGGTGATAATAATTATGTGACAATGAGGTGTTTACTGAGACAAGTGTCCCAAAACCAGGAACTCAAATTCCACAAAGATCTGACGTTGGTGAGGGGACGAGGTTGCGGACGATTGCGTCAACAAACCATGTGACTCTGGTGTGGTTTACCGACGTCTGCAAACCCTGCGCTCACCAACACTTTGCCAAACAAGACCACGAAACATCCGTCAAACAAATCGTTTTCCCAGCTAAACCAAGAAAACTTTAGCAACCAGTGTAGAAGAGCTCCAGTAGCTGACGTCACACGACCAAGGTAGCTCCCCCTCTGGCAGGAAACAGCGCTGTTCACCTCCAGATACGAGACAAATCAGACAAAATATCTGTCTCTTCTCCAGCTGACAACAACAGAAGTTGTTGGAGACAGGCTAACAGGCTAACATGTTAGCAGAACCCCACAGATCCAGAGAAACGAAGAAGACGTCGCTGGGATGGGAGCAAATCATGGACTCGGACTAGATTTACTAACATGGCGGCTCATAGAAAGTGAGAGTCATGTGACGTCCAGCGCTCTAAGTGTTTAAATGAAACGATGGTGGTTTTTAGGCGAGTAGGTAGAAGTTTGAATGGTTCATTCTGAGCATCTGCACAAACGTAAAAGTATAAAACGTATAATTATCTGTAGATTGATTCAGCTTTGGTGGACGATGACGAATGACGTGAACCACAACTCCCTTCATGAGTAATGCTTTGTTTCCGTCATGGTACGGTACAGTCTGGTACAGTCTGGAATGGTACAGGAATGCAACGCCAGGACAGTCCCAAAAAGACAAAGTCAGTCTTTGTATGAGAACAGACTGTGGACGCCTGTCTCGTCTTCTCGTCGTGGGCGGAGCCACTCTACTGACTGTACCATTTCACTCTGGTTCCTCAAGGGCAGCGTGTCAAAGAATGGAAGGGGTTTAGGGCTAGCTAGTTTACTCGTCACTATTCCCGATGTAAACACAAAAACATACGGACTGTGAGCCAAACTGAGTCGTTCCACTCTGTGGGAACTCGGCCTAAGTGGACGTCGGTCTGTAGAGACGGGAAGTCTCAGTATTTCTGGGTTTTTATCTGGATTTTATCAGGTGCTGAAAGTTAACGTGACATGAAGCAGCGGAGCATCGCTGTCATTTTTATCTGTTGGACTGGATTTAAACTTCAGTGCCTGCTGTCTCCTCTTTCCTCCTCTGTCTCCTCAGTGTCCTCTGTGTCCTCTGTGTCCCTGTCAACCGACTCTGTCTCTTTAACTTCTCCTTTCTTAGATTCTCCCGGAGCATTTCTGTCCTCCCTTTGAGCCTCGGCCATCTCTTTCCTGGGTTCAGGGTCTTGACTTCCTCCCAGACAGAATCTGAACTTCCTGCCGCCTCCTACAGATAACGCACACACACACACGCACACACACGCACAGACACACACACACACACACAGCTGGTTCATGTCGTCCACACTGCCGCTGAAGTGTTTTCCCACAGTGGATCAGAACACTCAGCTCACATTTGTTGCTATGGGGAACAGGAGGTTTATCTGCTGCTAAACGGTGACATCATCATCATCATCATAACTCAGTTAACCGGTTAACTGGTTAAACCAGCTAAACTCACTCAGTTGTGAAGCTGTGGCCGGAGAGAACTTCCTGATCAGGTGAAGCTGATTAAGACCAAAAAAAAACGCAAACACAAACTGGATCATTTCAAAATAAAACAGGAAGTGAGTCAGCAATGTTCCTAATTTTCATTTTTACTTACTTTAAATTTGAAATAACTTTATTTAGAATGTTGTCATTTACATGTATGACTATAACTTTTATGCATATTATAACAGACACAGCCATTATAGATTTTATACAGTATTTTATGCATATTTCACAGAATTCAAATGATCGCTTCCTTGTGCAGATGAATCCTCTGTTTTTGTGTCACTGTTTTTCCACATGAGTAAACTTTTATTCCATATTAGGATCTTTTTTCTCTTAAACGGCTTCAGTGTTTGACTGTTTCGATGGTTTTTGAACAATCGATGTTTATTTTAACGCTATCTTCTTTGTTTTAAAAGCTAAGGTTTTAACAGTGTTTACCGAAAAAAGGTTCCATTTTTCTAAATGTAGCCTCACAAATGTCTCTTTACTTTGTCACGTGTCAAATAAAAGTCACATTAAACGAACATTAGAGAAGAGGCCGTTCACTTAAGTGTGTGTGTGTTATTTTTGTCTCGGTCTGGACTCACAGCGGCGGGCGATTGAATTTATCTTATCTTCATTTCCAGACTGCGATGGAGCCATGCTGCTGTTAAAGGTCAAAGGTCAGGAGTTGGGGGTCAGGAGCAGACCTGTGTGTGTGTGTGTGTGTGTGTGTGTGTGGGTAAATTAAGGGTTAGAGTGACGGTTCACGGACCATGAAAGAAATTCCAGATGCTGAGGAATTTGTCTTTACTGGGAATTGTGCGTGTGTGTGTGTGTGTGTGTGTGTGTCGCAGAGAGAGGTCATGAGCACAGCAGAACACACACACACACACACACACACACACACACTCACTCAGCAGGCGTCATCGTCCAGGTTTTTTTTTTGTTTAAAAACAGTAAACTAATGTCTTCACCGCGTCTCGGAAACGATCACACGTTCATTTATGGCGCCGCGAGTTGAGCTATGGGCGGAAAAGTTTACGCTGCGACAATCACACGTAAAGCCGAGACTCGTAAACGTGAAAACAGTGACGACCTCGGCCGTTAAGACGAGTCAGAGACGTACGGAAGCCTCACACTGCCACGATTCAGCGTTGTTAAAGCTGCACTCAGTGATTTCCTTCAGTTCAGCTCTGTATTCTGATATACTCGAAACAAATTCAGGAGATTGTTTCCATTCCATAAAGCATTTTTTTTTAGCAAAAATCTAAATTTGAAATAGAAATGAGCCTAAATAATATAATTCAGATTCAGTTTAAAAATGAAAATGAATGATTTTTCCAAAGTCAAACTTCATCCATGTAATTATGACATGATTGGGCTTCCGTACGCAGCAGAATCTGCGGTTTGCTCCAATCTTTAGTTTCCTGTCTCCGTGTTGTTATTACAGAGACGACAGAAAGTCACACTTCATTTATTCATCAATGAGGTTCAGATACGACAAATGTCTTTGTTTTCTTTATCGTTTCAAGCCATGTATAAAAAATAAGAAGAAATTTATATAAAAAAAAATTCTCAGTAAAAAATTCTGTGAAAAAGTCAAAAATAACTGAGTTTGTTTGGAGTCGTAAAGTTCGCAGCTTTACGTCTCGGACAGAGACAAACGTCCAGCTGCCTTTTTATGGCTCTTTGTCGTTTTTCTTCCTGTGTCGTGTCTGTGGCTCCGCCCCCCCCGCG
This sequence comes from Solea senegalensis, assembly GCF_019176455.1. Classification (NCBI taxonomy): domain Eukaryota; kingdom Metazoa; phylum Chordata; class Actinopteri; order Pleuronectiformes; family Soleidae; genus Solea; species Solea senegalensis. The sequence continues at coordinate 1,044,305 of NC_058023.1, forward strand.
ATCAGAGGGCGGTGGCAGACTTGACCTTGGATGACAGAACCTGCCGGAACCTCCTCTTCAGCTCCTGCATGTTGGGAGACTTGGGCCGGGCCAGGTGGAGGCCACCCCGCCTCTTCTCGCCGTTCCCGCCTCCCAGCGCTCGGATCACCTGGGGGACAGTGAACGTGTGACGTGGCTTCATTCAGATTAACACAGGGATTCATGTTTTCATTAAGACAAGAATAATAATAAAGGGTGTTTTTTTTTGTGGCTAAAAACAACCCCAAAAGGTGCTCTGAGGCTTTTATTGTGAAAATCACACCCACGTCCTGTGTTGAGTCTAAACAAAGCAAACAGAAACATACAGAAGAGTCCTTTTAAGGCTTCACTCATAAATATGTGACTCGATATAACCGCACAGATCCCACAGGAAGTGTGTGTGTGTGTGTGTGTGGGGGTAAGCCCCCGCAGTGGTGCGGTGGTGCGAGCGGTGGACCCGCAGCCAAACCACCGTCCCCAGAACCTCAGTGGGGGGAAAATAAAGACGTTAATAAACGACGACGTGAGAGCGTTCACCTCCTGACACAGATGAAGAAACGCGGCGTGGACTCCGTCGTGGTTTTCTCTGGCCGACGCCTCGAAGTACACGCCCCCTGTGACACAGTGAGGACAGCATTCACTCGTTCATCGGTACACAGAGGGGACAATGTCACGTGACTTCAATTACTCTTAATTTTCTTATTTATGTCATTGTTTTATTGCATTGAGAAAGTATGAAATCATTCATTCATTCATAGAGCGTCCAGAGCAGAGGTGTCAAACTTGCGGCTCGTGGGCCACATGTGACCCGTCAGCCCATTTTACACGGCCCACTATTTGCATTTACGATGATAATAATAATACATTAAAAAAATAACAGTTAATTATGAACACATGAGTGACTGTTTTTGTTATTTTTAGATTCATTTTAAATCATAAATGTGTTTTTATTGTTTGAAATGCTTTTAAATTACCATCACTGCTATATTATGATCGGATATTGTGAACTTTTTGAGTTTGAGCTGAAGAAAAAAAAAGTTCATCTCAAGTTTTCCAAAAATCCGAATTTTTCCCAAAAACCAAATTTAAAGACGTCCAAGTGAGTGAATGAATCCACTTCATAACTCAATCTCTATAAAATTTTTTAGTGTATATTTAAAAACATATCATCACATGACCACTATTTGGAGGGTGGGGGGGGGGGTAAGAGGAGAAGGACGTCCCACCTAGAGAAGCCGCCAGCGCCTCGCCTTCGTCCACGGGCACCTGCCGAGCGCGGAGCAGGTCACTCTTGTTGCCGACCTGCACGGGATTCCAGATTACAGGCGAGATTAGAGCAGAGGGATTAAGGTCAGCGTGAGTCACGTTCCGCCATCTGCCGCTGACACAAACGTTCAAACACTGACCAGGATGACGGGGATGTTTCCTGACGGGTGGATGCGTCTCACGTGCTGGTACAGAGGCTGGATGGTTCTGTAGCTGCTGTGGTCGGTGATGGAGAAAACCAGCACGTAACCGTCCGCCCAGTAAATGGACCTGGAAGTTCAGGACGAGGACAGTCACTAATAGTTGTAATAATAATAATAATAATAAGTTAGTAATTTAAAGGTCTGACCTGTTGATCTGCTCCTGACAGTACAAACCCTCAGCATCGTCCTGCAAAAAGACACAAATCATCAGGTCTTCACTGACCAGATCCAGAGCAGGCTGCACGTCCACAACGTGACACAAGAGTTGTCTATGGCTAGGACGTCACGCTACGACGTCACGCTACGACGTCACGTGAAGATGTCACATTATAATGTCACGCTACGACGTCACGCTACGACGTCTGTCCTCCATAGCTGTGTCTTGAGACATCTCGCGACACAGGGTTAAAGTGTCTTGTCCACAAGTTGACACACAGACGAGCAGCTGCACATGAAGTAGGAGGACAACCTCATTTTGGTAAGAACTGGACCATGGACAGGTCTGCTGGACCAGCAGGGACATCGCAAAGGAACCCTAACCAGGTGGACCGAGGTGGTGGTCAACTTTGCTAATAAAGAAAAGCTGCCGAGACACACACACACACACACACACACACCATCTGCTCCAGATAATAAAGTTCTGAATCCTGACCCCTCTGGACCACCCAGGTGTGACAGCAGGAACCAGTGAACTTAACATTCCTTCCACTCACTTTGTCCTCAAACAGAGTTCCAGGACAGACAGTGGATGTTCACTGAGGACACTCGGCTCTTTAGCTCTTGATCTTCAGTAACTCCTCTCCTTCTCCGTTCTGGAAACACTTTTTTTAATCTAGTAATTATTTCTCTGTAATCTCTGAAGGTTTCTCAGCGTCTTCCTCCGTGTTGTCAGGAGGAACTCCCTCCACTGTCTCCGCTCTCGTCCCCAGGGTCTGGCTAAACGGAGCCTGGAGGCACGTTACGCTCATTAAGGTCCTCATGTGTGTGGAGATCGTCCTCAGGTCACTTCCTCTGACTTCAAATTGCTCTCAGATAAGTTGTTTTTTTTAAACTTAACTTCCTTAAACCGTTTCTGCTTCGAGATATAAACCTAAAGTGAGGAAACTGTTTCACCAAACAAATACAGCTGCAAATTTAACCCTTTTAGTATAAATAGAGATTTTAGTGTCTTCATAAAAGCAGATGAATTCCACGTCAGTTCAAGTCTACGAAGTTTGTAAAGCACTCACTCTCCCACACCAAACCCCATAGAGAGAATCAGTGATTTTAGCTCGTGGGGACACAGGAGCTGCTGGTCTGCTGCTGCCTCGTGTGGTCACTTTGTGTCACTGAGGTCATTCTGAGTGAACAATTTCAAAAGCGGAATTCACTAAAATAAGACATTTGAACTTAGTGATGGAGGCAGCAGTGGATCAACGACTCCTGTGTGCTGTGATGTTAAAATCACTGGTTTTCTCTATGGGCTTTGGTGTGGGAGAGTGAGTGCTTTACAAATGTGAGTTTTGCAGTTTTTCTTTAGTTTGTACATTGAAAACACTCCACGTTCTCTCATGTTCTCTCACACTCTCTCGCATTTGCTCACGTTCTCTCATGTTCTCTCGCGTTCTCACGTTCTCTCACGCTCTCTCACGTTCTCTCATGTTCTCTCACGTTCTCTCATGTTCTCTCACGTTCTCACGTTCTCTCACACTCTCTCACATCCTCACGTTATCTCACGCTCTCTCATGTCCTCACGTTGTCTCACGCTCTCTCATGTTCTCTCACGTTCCCTCAAGTTCTCTCAAGCTCTCTCTTGCTCTCTCATGTTCCCTCACGCTCTCTCTTGTTCTCGCACGCTCTCTCGTGCTCTCTTGCGCTCTTCTCATGTTCTCTCACGCTCCTCACGTTCTCTCACGTTCTCTTACGTTCTCTCACGTTCTCTTACGTTCTCTCACGTTCTCTTACGTTCTTTCACGCTCTCTCTTGTTCTCGCACGCTCTATCATGCTCTCTCACACTCTCTCATGCTCTCTCATGTTCTCTCACGCTCTCTCGCGTTCCCTCACGTTCTCTCGCGCTCTCTCATGTTCCCTCACGCTCTCTCTTGTTCAGGCACACTCTATCATGCTTTCTCACACTCTCATATTCCCTCACGTTCCCTCACGTTCTCTCAAGCTCTCTCTTGTTCTCGCACGCTCTATCATGCGCTCTCACGCTCTCTCGTGCTCTCTCATGTTCTCTCACTTTCTCTCGCGTTCCCTCACATTCTCTTACATTCTCTCACGTTCCCTCACGTTCTCTCACGCTCTCTCTTGTTCTCGCACGCTCTCTCGTGCTCTCTTACGTTCCCTCATGTTCTCTCACGCTCTCTCTTGTTCTCACACGTTCTCTCACGCTCTCTCTTGTTCTTGCACGTGCTCTCTTCACGTTCCCTCCGTTCTCTCCCGCTCTTCACTTGCTCTCTTACGTTCCCTCCGTTCTCTGCTCTCTCTTGTTCTTGCTCTCTTCTCTCATGTTCACTCATGTTCTGTTCCCTCACGTTCTCTTACGTTCTCTCTTGTTCTCGCACGCTCTCTCATGCTCTCTCATGTTCTCTCACGTTCCCTCACGTTCTCTCACGTTACCTGCAGAGCGACACAGGGAGTGTCCTGGATCTGAAGAGACACTTCCTCCCCGTCCAGTGTGACCTTCCTGGAGTAGAGCGCTCCTGCAGAGTCACAGCATCAGTGTTTATGTTTGTTTATGTTTGTTTATGTTTGCGATGAATATTTAAGAAAACAGAATCTCACCAGTGTTTGCTTCATAATCTCCGATGAACCTCTTCGTCAGGAACCTGACGATCAGAGCTGAGGAGGAGACGAGAGAAACAGACGAATGAGTGAAACCTGCAGCACACTGACCCACACCATCATCACCCTGCAAATATTTGACCCCCCGAGTGTCGCTGGAATTTCCCGTTTCCCTGACGATTAACTGTGAGGTTGTGAAAAACGCTGGCAACAGAAACCAAGCAAACAGAAGAAAATGATTCATGAATGCTGAGAATCTGTGTCGCAATATTCTGAGTCTGCTCTTAATCAATAAATAATTCACTCTATAACTCTTTGTATTTCACTTAACTGCATCTTATTACTATATATGATTGTTTTTTTTATCCAATAAAAGGTCATGTTACTCCACTGACTCCAAACCAATGACATCATTTATTATGAACATGTTTCTAAAGCTTTTACTTATTTTATAGGATTATTTGTAATTTAGGAATCCATGACGTGCATATTAATATCAATGCTTTTGTCATGTGACCCAATTTTTTTACTACTTTAACAGGACACGCCTCTTTGAATTGGAGTCTAATGTCAATGAATAAAATAGCCATAAAGTCGTGTTATTTTTACGTTAACGTTTCATTTTTAAGACTTATTTGTAAAAAAAATATAAGAATTATGAAACCAGTAGTTATTTTGAATAAAAGCAACAATTTAAATTTAGATAAATAACATTTCATAATAAAATAATAATAAAAAATAGGTGGAAAGCGTTGTCACCCCCTGCTGTGCATGCTGAGTATTACATCTCCATCATTTTTAAGTAACTTTATGTCACTTTTTTGTTCATTTTCAGTCAATAAACCCACAAAAACATCGTCCCTCTTGCACGCGGTTTTTATCGTCCCCTCTCTGTACCGGGAGCCAGATTAAAGGGTCTTTCCGTGAAATCGCCTCACCGGTTTTGCCCACGTTACTCGCGCCCAGGACCACGATCTTCACGGTCTTGTTGGGAACGCAGTCCAGCAGAGGATACTCGGGAATGGGCACCAGCAGGAAATTCCCAGAGCCGCTGCTGCTGTTCATGGTTCTGTGAGCAGCAGAGTCTCCGGGCAGCCGCATTTAGATCCTTCTGATCCAGAACCTGGACCCGCGCGTGTGCGTGCGTGCGTGCGTGTATGCGTGTGTGTGCGTGAGAGAGAGAGAGAGAGAGAGAGAGAGAGAGAGAGTGTCTGATATCACTCCAGTATTCCCATCATCTTCCTGCTGCAGTAAAACATCCCTGCTCCTCCAGATCCCGAGTCTGATCCTGGATCCTGAGACCAGATCTCTGCGCAGGAGACGACATTCCCAAATACCCTCCAGAGAACATTCCCACTTTCATCCACATCCACAGAAGAAGTGGAGGGAAAAGTTTGCAGCTGTGGATGCCAGTGTTTCCTCTGCTGTGGACGGACTGAGACTGGACTCAAGAGGAGGAGGAGGAGAGAGAAGTGGAGGAGGAGGAGGTGGGAGAGTTTAAACCATTCCCTCTGAAATTCCCATGAGATCAGACTTTAAGTGAGATCATGTTTCCAGTCTGGACTCAGGCCATGAAGCCTCATTATCACAATCAGCAAAATGTCAAACTTGTATCTGAATAAAGTTAATAAACAACATTAGGTCATTCAATTATATTTACACTGTTGCATAAACAGTCAGTTATTACTCATCAGTGTTAGAGAGGAAATATTAAACCTATATTTATGAAATAGAGCCCAATAATGTTTTATTATCTAAAGGTAAAAGTTACGTTAAATACTTTCAATGTATAAATATGACTTGTAAAACATGCAAAACATGTAAAAGATTCACAAACATAAACATAAACAGAAAACACCGCCCGCCTCTTCCGTCTCCGTGCGAAGAATCGAACGAATAAACGCTCCCTCTCTGATCCAAACTGGACGACAGGAAGCTGCGTAAAGACACACAAAAACATCACCCAGACAACCGGAAATCGCCCTATTCATTCTTCAAAATAAAACATGACAACGAATAAAAAAATAAACGTGGAGCCACAATTTAAATGATCTACTTATTCTTTGACTGTGACTGACTAGAACAGATATAATTTAAATAACATTTATCTAAATAAATTGTTGAATTGATTTATAATAAAACAAGTTTATTTATCGGACAACGCACACATTATAAAAACAGACGTAGCTTATTTTGAAAAGCCGTGCCGGAAGTGCCGGCGGGTGTCGTCCATGTTTGATTTGACAGCAGTGTAACCCGGGGACAGACGAAGTGTCTCTGCCGCCGCAGTGTCCCTTCTGTACGTGTCTCTGTCCATTTCAGTGTCGGGTTCGGTCCAACATGGCGGCTCACGGATGGAAATACTGATGACAGTCCGAAAGATCGCGTCGATTTGTACGATGGTAAGAAGCGGACGGTTCGGCCGCGCTCGGCTGTGTTCGGATCTGTCCGGCGCTGCCCGGGATGCTAATGCGCTAGGTGCTCTGCTAGCGTCATGCTAATAATAACAACAGGGAAAGTTGTGGCGCTAACGCTAGCGCAGTGACACAGTGGTTTTACTTTGTGAAGATGACGTCACCGTGTGTAAACACAGCTTGTTTGTTTGTGTGTGTTTGATTTATTTACCGCTGCGTGGTTTGTTTAACTCCCGAAGGACCAGCGGCTCACTGCGAGCTAGCTTAGCCTGCGAGCAACGGTCAAAGTTGTCACTGTCAGTGACGATGGTTCAGTCCGGTGAAGATGGTTCAGTCCACTCCAACACTAAACGGTTTACGATACATGACGATATTGCCGGGACACCCGCGATGACGATATTCACCGAGATTAGTGACCTGATTTTTTTTTTTATAAAATTGGATATGAATATGTAATTAAAGCCTAATAAATGCAACAACAAGGAGAGGACGACATAAATATCACACATTGCCATACATATCGCTTGCACTAAGTGTGAAGTGGACTGAAATATCAATAGATTTTTTTATGCTAATCAACTTTAATGTTTATTTGTAACATCATTTGAAAAATTCTACGCTAAAAAAACCATACGTTGATACTTGGCGTCTCACGACGAGATATTGTGATATTTCAATGTAACGATTGTTAGGGATTATTTTCAAGTTGTGAAGAGAAAACCAGGTAAACAAACAATAAATATGTGAAGTAAATGTAGATTTAGTTTTTAACGTCTCTCTGCCGTCAGGGCGCCAATGCCTCTGCCTTGGAAAAGGAGATAGGACCGGAACAGTTTCCCGTGAATGAACACTACTTTGGATTAGTCAACGTAAGTGTCCACACTCACTCTCTCACCGAGTGACACAGTAGATTATATTCAACATACTGTATACACATGTTATTTAGAAGATAGAGAAACACTGATTGTTCCCATGATCACTTCTCAGTTGTTAATTGATGACGTCCTTTAACGTGTTTTTCTCTTGTGTCGTCTGCAGTTTGGAAACACGTGTTACTGTAACTCCGTGTTACAGGCGCTGTACTTCTGTCGACCGTTCAGGGAGAAGGTGCTGGCATATAAGGTGAGTGAGTGAGGGATGAGACAACTTGTTTTCTCTTGTGAAATCATGTTACATTACATTACATTACATGTCATTTAGCAGACACTTTTATCCAAAGCGACTTACAAAAGTGCATGTTAAAATAATATTTGGGCCCAAACCTATTGTAATCCTTCAGATTATTTTTATATCCGTGGTTTTGCGGTCATTTTTGAGTGGGTTACCGTGGTTTAATTAACACTGATGGAGGAAGAGGAACCACAAGACGTCTCCTCTTCTCTTCTTCTCCTGCAGGTGCAGCCGCGGCGGAAGGAGTCACTCCTCACGTGTCTCGCCGACCTTTTCAACAGCATCGCGACGCAGAAGAAGAAAGTCGGCGTCATCCCTCCCAAGAAGTTCATCTCGCGGCTGAGGAAAGAAAATGGTAGATGAATCATGAGACTGTCTGTCTTCTTTTTTCTTTTTTTTTTCCACTTCCTGTCACCCTGGAGTGACACAGTGGAGGCGTTTGTTGTCACAGCTGAGACATGTCAGTGATCTCGACTCGTGTTTATTTTCTCCTCCTCGTTCCCCGTCCGTCTGCTTCTCCTCTTGCACGTGTTCTTATTTCTTTCCGTTTCTCTTGTTCCCCCCCCCCGTCGCCCGTCGCTCAGAGCTCTTTGACAACTACATGCAGCAGGACGCCCACGAGTTCCTCAACTACCTCCTCAACACCATCGCCGACCTGCTGCAGGAGGAGAAGAGCCAGGAGAGGCAGCAAAACGGAAAACTGCTGCAGAACGGAGGAGGAGGAGGAGGAAGTGAGGGAGGAGGAGAGAGTGAAGGAGGGAAGGAGACGCAGCAGACGTGGGTCCATGAGATCTTCCAGGGAACGTTGACCAACGAGACGCGCTGTCTCAACTGTGAGGCCGTACGTGTCCAGTTATTAGCTCTCCCACACCAAACCCCATAGAGAAAATCAGCGATTCTAACGTCATAGCACACAGGAGCTGTTGATCCACTGCTGCCTCCATCACTAAGTTCAAATGTCTTATTTTGTCAATTCGGCCTCTGAAATCCTTCGTTATGGTTTAAATCACTGACACAAAGTGACCACACGAGGCAGCAGTAGACCAGCAGCTCCTGTGTCCCCGTGAGCTAAAATCACTGGTTTTCTCTATGGGGTTTGGTGTGGGAGAGTGAGTCTGTCTAACAGTGAGATAAGACATCGTAGACTTTATGACGCAAGTCTTTTGTAGAGTGGATAACTGTGTCTGATACTGTGTCTTTTTAATCTCACGTGACCCGGTCTGTCCTCGCCTGTGTTTCAGGTGAGCAGTAAAGACGAGGACTTCCTGGATCTGTCGGTGGACGTGGAGCAGAACACGTCCATCACTCACTGTCTCAGGTGAGTCCTGGACACGTCCTGGTGTGAAAATCAGAGCAATGAGCCTTTAATAATACTCAGTGTGTGTGTGTGTGTGTGTGTTCTGTGAACAGGGGCTTCAGCAACACAGAGACGTTATGCAGTGAATATAAATATTACTGTGAACAGTGTCGCAGCAAACAGGAAGCTCAGAAAAGGTACGTGACGCAGCATCTGTCATCGCCTACAAAGTCTCTTGACCTTCCTTCCTTCCCTTCTTTCCTTCCTTTCTCCTTTCCTTCTGTCTGAACAGAAAACTGATTTCAACAACATTCTCTTAAACAGTAACTGTCGCCAAAGTAGGACGCCAAAGCCACGGTTAGAATAATAATCTGAAGGATTACAGTAGGTTCCTCGCACAAATTTGTGCCAGGGGCTGTTTCAGATTAATTCAGAAACAAATTACAGTCCTAAACTTTAATGAATTTAATATTATTTAATTATGTTTTGTTTCGTTTTTAAAAGAAATTTAAAAAAAACAACTTTAACAACCATAAAAATCTTAATATTGAGACTGCATCCCGTTTTCTGCTGTGGAGATTAAAGCATGAATCGACTCACCCTGTCACTCTGTGTGTGTGTGTGTGTGTGTCAGGATGAGGGTGAAGAAGCTGCCGATGATCCTCGCCCTCCACTTGAAGCGCTTTAAGTACATGGACCAGCTGCACCGCTACACCAAGCTGTCGTACCGCGTCGTCTTCCCGCTGGAGCTCCGCCTCTTCAACACGTCCGGCGACGCCACCAACCCCGACCGCATGTACGACCTGGTGGCCGTCGTCGTGCACTGCGGCAGGTCAGCGACAAAAAAAATGAAATGATTCACTTTAGACTTTAGAAAAGCATTCAGTTACTTCTTTATGGTTCATTCACGCAAGAAAAAAACTGAATTTAACTTCTTAACAAAATCTGGTTTTTCTTCACTCTCTCACACCAAACCCCATAGAGAAAACCAGTGATTTTAACATCACAGCACACAGAAGTTGTTGATCCACTGCTGCCTCCATCACTAAGTCCAATGTCTTATTTTGTAAAATTCGGCTTTAAAAATCCTTGGTTCAAATTTACCTCAGTGACACAAAGTGACCACACGAGGCAGCAGTAGACCAGCAGCTCCTGTGTCCCCGTGAGCTAAAATCACTGGTTTTCTCTATGAGGTTTGGTGTAGGAGAGTGAGTGGTTTTACAAACGTCCCTTTGACGTTAAGTGAATATATAAGAGAATAAAATGTATATAAAGACGTCTCTGAGGTCTTCTGTGCGTCTCCCTGTCCTGCAGTGGACCAAACCGTGGACACTACATCACCATCGTCAAGAGTCACGGCTTCTGGCTGCTGTTTGATGACGACATCGTAGAGGTGAGACGCACAATTATTTTGCTCTCGTTGTTGAAATATTCAGTCGTCAGATTACACACACACACACACGTTGACCTACATACTTGAGCAGAAACAGGAGATGATGGTAAAAAAAATCATTTCTTACTTTTCATCGCAGTCGTGAAGAGGAAAAACCTGGCAGACAAAATGAAGTTGCCGATGTGTTCTCCTGCGTCTTCTGTGATTTATTTAAAGTCTGCAGTGAAAGTAGTTTCAGCTGCTGATTCTGCCGAGTCATCTCTGTGGTAACAGAAATAATAAATGAAGCCGCGCTGCAACATTTTTAACAGATGTTTAGAAGTTTTACATCATAAAATCATGATGTTGTTGTTGTGTGTGTGTGTGTGTGAGTGGAACTGTGATTTATTTATCTGCAGCTCCTGCATTTAAATCTGAACTTCACTAAAAAACCTCTAGAAATCACAAATGTCAGTTTACTTTCAAATCACAAACATAAGATAATAAAAACAGTTTTTTAAGATTTATTTGATGAAAGTGGCTGTTAGCAGCTGTGGGCGGGGCCTTAGGAAGCCCCCTGCTCAATGAACATGTTCCCAGAGTTTTCCACGACAGAATACTTGTAAATATCTAACGTTTGTCGGATTATAAACGTTACGTATTTACAATTATTTTTTTCTCTTCGAGCTGTGAATACTTTCCATTTTTCCTGGTGTCATTAAGTTGCTATGCTAAGCTATGCTAACCATCTCTCTCCGCCTCTTGTCGCAGAAAATCGACGCTCAGGCGATTGAGGAGTTCTACGGCCTGACGTCGGACATTTCTAAGAACTCAGAGTCCGGTTACATCCTGTTCTATCAGTCCAGAGACTGAAGACACGCCGAGTCCCCAACAGAGGGGGAGGGGCTTATGGCTGCTGCTGGCTCCGCCCAGTACGCTCACACAAGTATCCAAGGCTTTATTTCCTTGTAGGCGGAGCTTTGCACTGAAGCGCAGGTCACCTGTTCGCCTCCTGGATCACAAAAAAAAAGAAAAAAAATGGAGAATCGTCGCGAGCACCTTACGAAAAACAAGATGGCCGACGCTAACGCTCGCTTCGCACTGTGACGTCACGTCGCACCCAAGCCGCCGCTCTGGAGGTGAACGACGAGAGGACCGTCGCCATGACACAGAGTGACCAGTCAGCTGTTTGTGAATCGTCATTGTCATGGTAACCACCCATAGCATTTCTTTCCCCCGTGTGTTCATATTATACCGCGCTAAATTAGCTTCACGCTAACACACTCGCCATAAATTCCATAAATTCCATAGATCGCAGTTTGGTGACAAAATGGTCGACTTTTTTTCAAATAAATTTTTTGAGGCGGAGCTAACAAGTGTCACAGGAAGTGAAATTTAAATATGTATCTTTAAGTATTGAGCCTTAAAAATAATAATCTGACAATCTCTGTAGCTTTAAAAAAATTAACAAAAAAATCTTTGTCTCTTCAGTCAAACAGGAAGTTGTTTTTACTTCCTGTTTTTTCCCCGCAGCATGAAAAAGTTGCAGAGAATAAAAAATGTTAAATGTTTCGGTGTTTTATTGATCGGTGTCTGATCTCATGCTAACACTCAAAATGGCTTCTTTCTCTTCTTGAACAACACCGCCGCGTTCCATTTACATCGGAAGTTGGAGGAACTGAGCGCGACCTCACCTCCGAGTGAACCGTGTTAAAATCATCCGACGTCTTTTTCTTGTTGTTTTTTTTACGCACACAAAAGTTGTAAACGAGTGAACAAGTTAATTACTGAGAATGTAAAAAAGAATCCGACGCGCGTTCCACGTGATTCCGAGAACACAGATCACACTTTCACGTCGCTTGATTTCAAACGCTCCTGATCAGCTGTTTCTACACTGCCACACTGATGAGTCTCCACCCGGCCGGGGCTGCCTCACACTCTCAAACAAGCTCACCCCCGTCTCTCGTTGGAGGTGAACATCTGCCGCGGTTTGGTTTTGTTTCACATTAAAACGTTGAAGAGTTCAAGTCCAAATCTGAAATGTTCTCAGACGGCAACAACACCACTTCCTGTTTCCTGTCCGCGCTGCTTTTTTTTTTTTTTTTTAAGTTTTGTTTTAAATTTATAGTTGATCTTTTTTTTTTTCTGTTAAATGAACAAAAAACAAGCACAAAAACAAACAAATGTCGACCTTTTTTTATAATTTAAATATTATAAATGTTTTTCAATGTTTCACCTGTTGTTTTTTTTGTTTTTTTTACATATAAATATATATATTTGTTTTCATTTGAACGTCTACCTTTGTGGCGTCGGCAGCTCTGACTCTTGTTTTTGTTTTATTTTGAAAGGACGTGTCGATTTGTACATAAACACAGAAGTCATTATTGGGTTATAAATGAATGAATGAATGAATGAATGAATGAATAAAGAAATGCTTGAAATAATCAACAGAATCATTAGATTTTAAAAATGAGTCCATGACCACTAGTCACTGTGTTAAAGGTTAAAGGTCAAAGGTTAAAGAGTTCACTTGTTTTTCATGAAAGGGTTGAAACTTTTGTGAGCTTTGACGTCTGAATGTCTCCCTCTTGTGGCGGAAAGTGGAGCGACATTTGTGTCCAGATTGACTGAAAAAACCCTAAAACGTGTTTATTTATAAACAAAACTTTTTTTTTTTACTTTTTGTTTCAGTGAAAGTTTATTTAACGTCAGAGAAATCACACATTTTAAAATCTCTTTTTTTTTTCATTGCACTTTAAAACTTTTTCTCTTTTTTTTTACCGTTTGTTTTCAAGTAATAAATAATCTGCTGCAGAAAAATCCTGTAGTTTGTTTTTACTCAGGTTAAATATTAAACACTAAAGTAGAAACATTTGCATTCATTTACGGCACAAAAGTCACTATGATGTGAGGTAAACGTCACTTTTTTCCAATATTAATGACGTTAAATTAACTATTTGTAAAAAAAATCAATGTTTATACGAAATCTAAAATTTAAATATTTGGTGCTTTAATGAATCCAGAGCTTCATGGAGATTATTTTAATGATTGAAATGAACCTGGATTCTTAAAAATCTGCAGAGGAACTCGACTTTGGACAAAGTTAAGGAGGCGAAAGGAAGTTTTTAGAGAAATGTGAAATTTGACCGGGAAAAACTGTTTTAAAGTTTATTTGTATATGTTTTTGTTGTCAGTCATCAGGGATCTTTGGTTATTGATTATTGATGTCTTTACAGATGAATGTTAGTGAAGCTCATGCAGCTACTGTTAGTCTGAATACAACATTATATATATACATTTTATATATATATACTGTACATTAGAATTAGAATGTCCACATCATCGCTTTTCCTTCTTTTGCTTCTCGTTCGTAAAAAAAACACAAACAAAATTTGAGTTTAAAAATAAAAAATAAAAAGTCCTTCCTGGTTTGTTTTTCCTTCAAAAAAAACCCCAGTGGAAACACGAGAATTCCTAATCTCAAGATAATCTGTCCTCGTCATACCACGGTCTCTGAGCTCGAGCCTTTCCCGGTGAAGAAGTCCCAGAAGTTGGACGAGGAGGAGGATTTGTTGCTGTCGTCGTGCGACGCCTGGCGCACCCACACGGCGGCGCTGTTGTCAGAGGAGACGCCGAGGCTGGAGCAGCTGCAGCTGCTGAAGCTCAGAGCCGACGCCAGAGGTCCAGAGGATGAGGACGAGGAGGAGGAGGAGGAGGACGAAGGCTGTGAGAGGCTGAGGAGGTTGTGATGAGAGTGGAACTGACGCATGTGTCGGATGGATTTACCTGCAGAGACGTCACCTGGACAAGAGAGACACAGAGAGACAATATTCACATTTAAGAAGCTGAAAAATCACAGAAACTAAAAAAAATCACATTTAAGAAGTTACATATATATATATAAGTATATATATATATACAGTATATATACACACATACATACATATATATGACTGAAATAGAGAAGTCAAATCTTACTAACTGTAAGTACACAGTGTGACAGCTAGGTGGTGCTGTTGCAGTATTTATTATTCTGACACTTTCCACAGAGGCTCAGATTTCACACGTTTTATTCAGTTTTTATTAAATAAATGAAAATAAAACAGTGAAAAGTGTAAAATGACTCAGTTTTTAACGTAAACATTGTTTTTATTGTTATTGTTTGTTGTTTATTGTTTAATTGTTTGTTGTTTACCTCCGTATCTGCTCTCGTGCCGTTTCCGGTTCTGGTTCAGTTTGAGGACGTTGAGAAAAATCTCGCTGCTCAAACTTCCGTCCACGCCGCTGCCGTCGGGCGGGAAAAGCGGCGAGGGCGGTTCCAGGGGGGACAGACTCCCGCTGGACGCCCCCACAGAGTCCAGCGACGCCCCCGTGTCCCGGCGACCGCTGCTGTCCGTGGTCACGTGACTGCTGCTGCTGAGGGACCACACGGTTAGCTGTTAGCTGTTAGCTGCGGTTTTAACGAGAGAGTGGAGTGGTCGTCGTGGTTACCTGAGTTTCCTGCGTAGCAGGTAGTCAATGATGTCCGGGTCAGTCTGGATCAGACTCATGAGGACTTCCTGCTGCAACTCTGCAGAGACCTGGGAGAGACCAGCACATGTTAGCTTCAACTTAGCTTCACCTCTGCTCTATATTAGCTTCATGCTAGCGTCACTCTTTGTTTGTCAGAATGTTTGAAATGAAATAAAACAGAAGAAGTGAATATGTGTGTGAAATACCGTGAAGAGTCTCCTGTAGTTCTGGATCAGGACCAGTGTGACGCTGATGATGGCCGTGCTGTCCTCGATGCCCATGGCCTGAGGACTCACGTCTCCTCCTCGTTCTTTCTGCAGCAGGTTTGGACCAAAGATCACGGCCAAGTTTGCTGACGTCATCTTGTTCCCGGGAATCTGGACAGAGAGACGTTCAGGACCGTAAGGGCTTCAGTCAGGTTCTTTAGGTTCTGTAGGTTGTTAGAAGGTTCTTAAGGTTCTTATGATTCTTGAGGTTGTTCTTATGGTCTTTATGTTGTTAGAAGGTTCTTAAGGTTCTTTATGTTGTTCATAGGGTTATTTAGGTTGTTCTTAAGATTCCTGAGGTTGTTCTTTAGGTTCTTAAGGTGCTTTAGGTCGTTCTTATGGTTCTTTAGGTTGTTGTTACGGTTCTTGAGAATGTTCTTTAGGTTGTTTTTAAGGTTCTTTAGGTTGTTGTTAAGGTTCTTTAGGTTGTTGTTAAGGTTCTTGAGGTTGTTCTTTAGGTTCTTAAGGTTCTTTAGGTTGTTCCCACCTCCTCGTCGTTGGTTCCGATGCTGTCCTGAGCGAAGCTCTGCACCGTGTGCAGTAAGGTGAGGAGACGCAGCAACGTGTCACAGTTGCAGGGAGGCAGCAGGTAGAGGAGGTGCTGCAGGTAGTTGATCTGCTCTGCTCCTCTCATCACTGCAGGAGGAAACACCGACACGTTAACACGTTCTACTTCTGGAGGTTCTTCTTAAAGAACGCTGAGTCGTCGGCGTACGTACGGTTGGCGTGCAGGAAGGCCGGGTAAAGCTCTCTGGACAGCAGAGGGTCGGGCATGTCCCGCAGAAACTCTTTCAGCAGAGCGGCCACGTCGTGGACGCTGTGCTCCTCGTCCAGCTGGACGTCCACGCCCACGTCAAAGTCGTCCCTCAGCTGAGGACACACGTTCAGAACAAAGTGACTCAATCATTCGTCATAAAATGAGGACACTTTTTCCCCGATGAATGAGATTTTTGAAAAACAGGAAGTCCACATCAGCAGTTTTAACTCGTGGAGATTATTTTTATAATCTCACAGAGAGGGAGAGGGAGGGGAAACACTGAGTCAGTGAAAGCAGCAAGGACAAAGTGTCCTCACCTGTCTCACTCTCTTCTTGGAGCTTCCCACTCGGAAGATTCCCACAGTCTGAAGACCTGAGGAGACAAACGTCACACTGAGGTGTTATTCATGTATTCATTTTGATGCTTTATCATTGCTTATGAGCGAATGACACGGCGGCGCCTGACCGTGGTTCTCGATGTGACTGCAGCACCGCTCCACCACCCGAGGAACCTGCCTGTAGATGGGGTTCAGGCTCAGTTTGGTCTGGTTCCGTCCCTCCGACGACCCGTTGCTCTGGGACTTCTTCAGCTCCAGCTCGGCTGGGTGAGAGAGCTGCAGCGCCTCCAACAGGCGAGACTGACTCTCTACAAGGTCTGAGATGGAGTCGACGGACAGACCTCCCTTTAACACAGAAAATGAGTTAAAAACATCTTCAAGAACTCTTTAGTTCATGGAGGACGAGCATGCGTGTGTCAGAGCGTCTCACCCTCCTCTGTCCTCGGCCCACGTTGTCCAGAAACGTTGGCGACAGCGGTTTGTTTGTTGCCGCAGAGTTAGAGGCAGGTGTCGCATTTCCGCCCGCGCCGACCAGCGGCGGGGACGCGACCGGAGGTTTGTTCCCGTTGAAGAACTGTAGTTTCTGGGCTCGGAAGCGGAGGACGCTGGCCTCCAGGTCCAGGCAGTCTCGTCTGCTCTCCTTCAGAGCGTCCTGACGACGCTTGTACGCGCGGTCGTTGCCGATGACCTGAGACAGGGGGACGCCGAACGCTTTGGGAGCAGATTCTGGAGAAAGACGAGAAGACAAACTTTAGGACTTTGTCTTTGTGAAATCAACCTTCGCTTCAGTTTATGTTTGTCTCAGCGTTTCAGTCGTGTTTGTGACAGAGAGTGAAGTCGGTTTCTAGTTGAAAGGATAAAATGACCTCAGTGACGTCTGACAGTCGTTCTCACACAGATTAACGAGCTGCACAATAATAGACGGAGAGAACAGATTGCACAGATTACGCAGATTACACCTTTGGCCTTTAACACATCACACTGATACAGAAAAACCCTCATTGGCTCGGCTGAGTCACATGATCACAACAGTGATGTCACACAAACGTCCTCAGAGAACTGTGACAAATGTTTTGTCTCGGAGTGCGAGACAAAACTGATCTGTGTGTATTTAACTAAAGGAAAACACTTAACTTAATCTGAGCAAAAACAAACAACACACTCACACACAGAGCGACACACATACACAAACACACACACACACACACACACACACACAAACAGGAAGACACACACAGACAAAGACAGACACACACAGGCAAAGAGAGACACAAAAACACACACACTTTGTAAAATGGCAGGACGCCACACAAAGCCTTAAAGTTACAGGATTTACTCTTAAAATAACTGAGGAGGTTAAGAGTTTATTCACCAGTTCACATAGCAATGAGTGGATGAGACAGTTCATCCACTCATTGCTGTGTGAACTTTACAGCATGACATTATGCTGACTAACCCTCTGCAATATTCTCAAAGTATTTTATCCCTAAAAAATGTGTTTTTAAGAGATAAACAACAGCGTGTTGAAATCAGAAAGTACTAAAATAAAAATATGAACTGATCAATGGTTTAAATACAGGATTATTATGGTCTGTACAGTTATTATTTAATGTGACTGTTTACATTTTTCAGATCTCAAATCTGTTTGGTTTTTTATTTATTCAAAATCTAAGACAATAAATTATTTATCATTTTCTCTACAGCCATACATTTATTTTATTAATGTTCAAAAACAAGATTAATAAAAGTTGTATGCTTTTCTAACACTTGTTTCATTAATGATTCAGAGTAAAAAAGAAAGAAAAACAGCTGCATGACTTTCATGACTCAGGCTGTTAAATTTAGACGCTTCTGTTTTTCTGTCAACACACAACTTTATTTCTCCTCTGAGATTTAAACAATGTTTGAACACACACACACACGCAGACACACACACACACACACTCCTGTGTAAACTCCTGTCAGACGTTTAACTGTAAAGAACTTTGTGTGAACTCTGTTTCTCTTGTATGAGGAGACGTCACGGACGTTTATTCAGAATAACCTCTCGCACACACGGGAAACGCTGTCACAAACGCTGCTAGCACACCAGTAGCGTTTGTGAGAGCGATTCAGTAGCGTTTGTGGGAGCAATTCAGTAGTGTTTGTGAGAGCGATTCAGTAGCGTTTGTGAGAGCGATTTAGTAGCGTTTGTGAGAGCGATTCAATAGCGTTTGTGAGAGCGATTCAGTAGCGCTTGTGAGAGCGATTCAAAAGCGTTTTGTAGAGCAATTCAGTAGTGTTTGTGAGCGATTCAGTAAGCGTTTGTGCGATTCAGTAGCGCTTGTGAGGCGATTCAAAAGCGTTTTTAGAGCAATTCAGTAGTGTTTATGAGAGTGATTCAGTAGCGTTTGTGAGGCGATTTAGTAGCGTTGTGAGAGTGATTCAGTAGCATTTGTGGCGATTCAGTAGCGTTGTGAGGGATTCAATAAGCGTTGTGAGTGATTCAGTAAGCGTTTGAGAGCAATTCAGTAATTCGCGTTGAGAAAGGATTCAATAAGCGTTTGTGAGAGCAATTCAGCGTTTGAGAAAGAGATTCAATAGCGTTTGTGAGAGCGATTCAATAGCGTTTGTGAGAGCAATTCAGTAGCGTTTGAGAGAGCGATTCAATAGCGTTTGTGAGAGCGATTCAGTAGTGTTTGTGACAGAGGTCAGTGACCCTCACTGAAGGTCAGATGAGGACAGTCACAGTAGGATCATATTAACAGTGTATACTGATTATGAAACAAACAGTCAGAGACGACGCTGTGTCTTTGTCTCACCTCGTTCTTTCTTCTCCTTTGAAAAAGAGTCAAACTTCCTGCGCAGAGATTTTCTCCGTTTACGTGTTTCTGTGGAGAAAAAAAAACATGTACTGTATAACTATAACTTTTATTTAAACCGCATAAACATGTGGAAAACCTAATGAATATGCAAGATTACAGGCAAAGCTGATGTCCATCTTCAGTCCCAACATAACACAACCTAACATTTTCATGTTATTTTTGACAAATTCATTGAATTGTGTTGTAAATATAATCTTCAAAAGTTTTTTTTATTGTAAAAGGTTTCAATGATTCTTCAAACATGTCTGTTTTTATTAAACAACAACATTATAGTGGAGGTTAGCGTGTGTGTGTGTGTGTGTGTGTTGGAACAAAGGGGGTCAAATTCCCACGACTGCAGGAAATTAGAACTTTATTTCCAAATCTTTTGGATCCTCCCACTGCGCGCGCGCACACACACACACACACACACACACACACACACACACACACACACACACACACACACACACACACACAGGAATTCACTCGCTCACTCAGTGCATCTGTCTTTTTTCTTTCACACATCACTCATTCACTCAGTCACTCGCACACAGCTGTCAGGAGCAGTGTGTTAAGTGTCTTTGCCCAGGAACATTTTGGCATGTAGACTACGGGAGCCAGGAATTGAACCCTCGACAACCTTCCATTTGAAAGACAGTCCGCTCTACCACTGAACCACAGCGTGATGCTGTCTTTTTACATGTGTTTAAAAAACAACAACAACAAACATCCTCCTCCTCGCCGTCGACTGATCGTCTGAACAAAGGTGGACTCTGAAGTCACACCACTTCCTGTCTCTGCTGCCGTTGTCATGGAAACGGTTTTGATGTCACTGAACAATGAAACGATCTACATAAAAAAATCTACAGTGGAAAACTAGAAAAGGAGGGTAACTAAAATACCAAAGAATGGACTGAGAGCTCAGAGAGGGAGGGGGAATTAATGTACGAGCTGTTTATTGTAAACCACGGTAACTAAAATACTCACACTAACACACATAGGTACAAAAAATGTCCTCATTGAAACCCATTCATATCACTATTTTTGATGCATCGTGAAAAAAACTTGGCAATTTAAGGGCTCAAAACTTAAAAATTCAATAGTATTTGATATGTACGGAAAGGACTGATTTAAAAAATGATAAAATACAAAATTAAATGTATTAATAGCTTACTTTTTATGAGCACATTTTGGTGCTCTAGTTGTGTTCCTTTTTTGAATCCTCAAGTTTTCGTGATTTAATCTGATTTGTTGATGCAACTCATGTTATCAGAGGAAGATGATGAACATGGACAAAATGAGGTGGGATTACAGATGTTAGGACAGAGAAGACGACGAGGACGAGTGTTTCCCAGCAGATGAGTGAGTCATGATAATGAGCGTCTGAAAAGAAAAACACAACTCAACAGTCACTCAGATGTAAGATCCTGCTCATGAACAGTGACTCAGCAAAAACGCTGTCTCTCCATAGATCACATACAGTAAATGTCCACATGTGAGACGAGTTTGATGACGTTTGGACCAAACATTCAAGGACACATTTCTAAAAAAAGTGAGAAAACTTTCCTACGTGAAAAGAAAAGAAAACTATAAACATCACAGTTTTCTTTCGGACTTTCCCACGAATTTCCATTGTGACCTGAAGCAGAAACGGATGAGAAACGAACTGAACACAGATTATATACGTTTGTCCCCAAAGGAATAAAGAGAAAAATAAACTACAATAAAGAGAGCAGCAGCATGGAAATATAGTCTCACAGGATTAACTGTGAATGTACGAATAATTCATAAAATATTCATATTTTATCAGACTGAAAATAAAGACGTGAAAAACTGCACATTCATATTTAAAAATCATTGATTTTGTTAGTTTTCAGAGGATGAAAAATGAATCAAAACGCAAATATTCATGTTTAAGTCCAGAGATTTTCCCCCATTTTTTAACATAAATTTTTTTACATTTAAAAACAACAACAACAACAACAACATCAGACTGGTGATGCGGTCTGATTAAGAGTCACTGTTTATCTGTAACAACAAGGCCATACACACACAGCAGGTCAAAGGTCAAAGTGTCCTGAGAGAGAACAACAGCATGAGACAGAGAGAGTCTGAGAAAAGAGTTCTTTGTTTCTTTAAGTGTGACCTCTGACCTCTGTGACCTCAGAGTTTCCCACCAACATCAACAAACAAACAAACAAACTTTGTCTGAATGTACGAGCTGTTTGTCCCACTTCAGTGTCTTGATTTCTCAACTTTTCTCATGTTTTTATTTTTAATTTTAAGTTTTTTTTATTGTAAACAACGTTAACTAAAATACTCACACTAAGACACCTACGTCAAAAAATGTCCTCATTCATCCTCATCCAAATCAATCAAAAAATCCACAGCAGAGAGTGAAGAGAGACAGAAGACAATCGTCTGCTCTCCAAAAAACAAAACACAAAATGTGTCAACCGATCGCGTCGTTGCTGCTGACGCACGTTTGCTGTGGTGGGAGGAGCCAAAGTGATTAACTTTATTTTGGTGCTTTTACTTTTTAAAAATCTGATTTGTCTGATGATTCAATACATGGAGTTTTTCAACATCTTTCCACATTCATTCATTCATTTAAATCTGGTCCTGAAATAGTAGCCTTAGAGACTTAGACTTAGACTTCCTTTTATGGTCATTGCACAGAAAACACAACAATGAAATTGGCAACGAAATTTCGTTGCTTGGCAACCGGAAAAAACAAACAGGTAGTTACTGTAAACTATAACTCAAGAAAAAAAAAAATAAAAGTCTGCAGGCTTTAATCAAGATGGCTGCCAAGTACACAGACTTTCTTAGAAGGACTTTGGTTTAAACCAATTATGTACAGATTGTGAAGATGTTGAACTGTGGCCAACCAAAGCTGTTCTTCTATAAACTGACTTCATGCTACAGGCTACGCTAATCCACACCAGCATGTTCAGCGCATGAGCAAGAACTGCCAGAACTGCCAGAAATGCCTTCTTCTGACAAATGGTCAGAAGAATGTAACAGGTTAAAATACATTAAAGCCGCAGCATAACATTCAAAAACACCAGCAGAACCTTGAAAAAGGCCAGTGGAACCTTCAAATACATCAGTACAACCTTCAAAAACATTTGTATGACCTAAAACATGGACAAAACCTTCAAAAACAAGAGCAGAACCTTCAAAAACATCAGCAGAACCTTCGGAAATGACAGCAGATCCTTCAGAAACACCAGAATAACCTTCAAAAACACCAGCAGAACCTTCAAAAAGGCCAGTGGAACCTCCAAAAACATTAGCAGAACCTAAAACACAGACAGAACCTTCAAAAACGCCAGCAGAACCTTCAAAAACACCAGTAGAATCTTCACAAACACCAGTATTGTCCTCCTCATACCTCGTGGGATGCTGATCTTGAAGTCAAAGTCGCGCTCCTCTAGGTGGTACAAGGCCACCTCCTGTAATCTGGCTCGCTCCAGTTCCGACAGACTCTGGATCGGCACCGGCTGCAACCGTATGTTCTGACCCAACATGGTCGCCCACGTCTGGTTGCCCTGAGGGAGACAGAAAGAATGAATAAGGAGAGTGGATTAAGGATTGTGGAGGACTAATGACGAGACATCACGAGCAGCATTCATCCTTTCATCAACAAACTTCACTGAAAACCACAACCTTGCAGAGGAAATCAGCTGTAATCAGTGAACATTATCAACCAACCATCAAGTTCTTAAAGCAACAGAACCCTCAAGAGTCAAACCTTTCCAGACACGTGGGAAAGTCTTTCCTGTCCAACAAACGTCCTTTTTAAAGGGAAATTCCATACATTCAGTGAATGGAGTGAAGTGTTTACAGTTGTGTAATGAAGCCTCAGGGTTTGTATCGTCTGGAAGAAAATCCATTTTAAGGATTTTATCGTGATTATTTCTCCTCCAACCTCAGGACATTTGTCTTAAGGACGGTCACTGAGGACATTTTCTAGTCATGGAAAGTCTGAGCAACAACTCGACTTAGGTGAAGGAAATATAGGATACGGTGTGTTTTTTGTTTTTTTTTAAATCTCTTATCTTCGTCTAACTGTTTTTGATTAAAGACATGATAGTTTTACTTTAATAATATCTAAATTTCACCATTTTTCACTGAAACTGAAAGAAAGACATGATCATTTTTTATTGTCACTTGATGTTTAGTTGAGGTTTTCATTGACCAAAGGGGGCGACAAACTTGTTTATTTTCATGTCAATGTGGTGAGGAAAGCTCACAGCAGCTAGCTGCTAACGTACCGGCTACTGTTGTTAAAATGAATGTTTATTGTTAGCATTAACTGCAGCCATGTACAATGTGTCTAACATTAGCAGCTACTGTCAGCAAATGCCGTTGCATTATATTGTTTGTTGTTAGCAGCTACTGCAGCGGCTAATTGCTGTTGTCACATAGACGTTAGCAGTAACTGCAGCTACATGCAGTTGGGTTCGGTGTTTTCTAATGTTAGCAGCTACTGCAACTGCCAGCGTGTGAAACATTAGCAACTACTGTCAGCAAATGCTATTGTAGCACATAATCATCATTGCTGTTGTGTTGTTTAACATTAGCAGCAATCGTCAGCAGATCCAATAGCGTTAGTGTTTGATGTTAGCAGCTAATTTTGCGATTAGCAGTGTTGAAGTTGAGTGAAGCTACAGTCACTGCGGTTTATTTAAGTGAACTCATTTCAAGCTGTAAAAACGACTTTAAATGTACAGCGTCGACAGAAAACAAGCATTTTTCTTTCTTAAGATGTTTCTGGACTAAAAAATATACAATATTAAGTTTGAATGTTGAGCTAAATCTCGCCTTTAGATAAAAACAAAAGTCACATTGTTCAGTTGTTTCTCTAAAGTTTGACAAAAGTTTAAAAAACAAACTTTAACCTTACATTGCTCTCTTCACGACTCTGGGATGTTTCACTAAACGTTTCCACACAACAAAGGCGACGGTTTTCAGAGAACTCTGAGATTCGGTTTCAAAAGTCAAAGTTCATGTTGCAAAACAACAGGGTTTGAATAAATGTGTCTTGCATTAAAACTGCTTCTCAAAGTGGGAGGTGGACAAAATCCGGTGAAGGCACAGCCAGAGGAGACGGAGACGGAGTCACGTTAATAAACATCATTTATGCCAGAGAACTAAACTAATAAGAGTTCATTTTGATGATTTTATTAGTTTACCAGACACTGGACTCAACTCATTTGTTCTCCTCGCGTGACCTGAGGGCGAGCGCAGTGACAGAGGCGGAGCGAGAGATAAAAGCAGCGACCGCAGGTTAACGAGAAGCAGACGAACACACGTCACTGATCCCAAGCCTCGAAAAGACGCGCAAGAAAGGACGACGACGGCAACAGCATGTAAATCTACAGTGAGCAGGAAACGGACGTCAAAACACTGACTTACTGACTGAAAACTACGCCACAACCAGAGTAATAATCCCAGGAGATGAACAGAGGAAGACAAAACACAGATTATTTCAGGAACTGAACTATTTTTTCCAAAGCTTTTATCAACAGGAATCTGCATTAATACGCTGTCAATCACCATCGTGACCATGTCAAACCTGTAGGGGGCGGTGTAACGGGAGACATTGAGACATGTTAGCAGATTACAATCTGGAAATTACAACAAATTCCTGTGTTTTTATCCCCCCGAATACTCACAATACAAGTGGATGGAAAACAAAAAAACACTTTTTCATCCCCATCACTTAAAAAAGAATTCCTCCAAAGGTTCCAAATATAATACATCCGCGAGGATTAAACATTTAACCGCTGACGGGTTATCTAATGTTTGTACTAAATTTCAAAATAATTCCTTCAAGATGTCTGAGATTAAAGTCAAAAAGAACGGGACGCAAAAAACCCTCACAAAAACCTAAAAGCAGGACTGCACTGAAACTGAGATTATAGTCATTATATGAATTATGTGTATATATGTATTTATATATATGCTGAAACAGGACAACACATTTGTGAAAGCTTTAACTCAGATTATGAAACTTGTTTGTACGTTTGTTTCAACATCTGTTTCTAAAACTCTGCGTTTTCATCGTCATAAATAACAGACAGAGTCTGGTGAGGAACATGAGTGATGAACGATGCGTTCAAGTACAGCGTGTGCTGCGGGAAGAGAGAACGTCATGCTCCGTAAATCTTACATAACGTGGCTTTAAAGGCATCTGATTATGAAACTTTAAAGATTTTTGACCATAATCTCTGCCACGTCTTTTCCAATAAGTGATCTTTAAACCATTAAAGTCCCACACAATCTGTTACTAATCTACTGTATTTCACCTCAGAACTGACAGGAAAATACCAACCTGCTGGAAGTGGAATTAGTTAAGAATGTGCTGCTCTTTTACTGAAAGTTGACGCACCGATGTACTTCAGTGAGATAAAGATGTGGACATGTGGATTTAAACTGACGTAGAGTTTTATTACTTTCTTTAGTTAAAGTGAATAAAATCAGTTACAACTGCGAGACCTCACTGCAAGACCTCACTGCGAGACCTGAGTTACTGCGAGACCTGAGTTCCTGCGAGACCTCACAGTAAGACCTAACTATAACCTCACTGCTGAGAGTCAGTCCTGACCTCACTGAGACCTCAGGAGACCTCACTGCAAGACCTCACCTAACTATAAGACTTCACTCTTGAGACCTCACTCTGAGACCTGAGTTACTGCAAGACCTCAGTTACTGCAAGACCTCACTGCAAGACCTCAGTGCCTGCACCTCACTGCAAGACCTCACAGTAAGACCTAACTATAAGACTTCACTCGCGAGACCTCCTCAGAGACCTCACTACTGAGACCTGAGTTACTCTTGAGACCTCAGTTACTGAGACCTCACTGCAAGACCTCAGTTACTCAGAGACCTCACTGCAAGTCCTAGCTACTATAAGACTTCTGAGACCTCACTGCGAGACCTCACTCGAGACCTGAGTTAATGCAAGACCTCAGTTACTCTGACCCTCACTGCAAGACCTCAGTTACTCTTGAGACCTCACTGCAAGACCTCACTATAAGACTTCACTCTGAGACCCTCACTGCTGAGACCTGAGTTACCTCTTGAGACCTCAGTTACTGCGAGACCTCACTGCAAGACCTCAGTTACTCTTGAGAGACCTCACTGCAAGACCTCACAGTAAGACCTAACTATAAGACTTCACTGCGAGACCTCACTGCGAGACTTCACAGTAAGACCTAACTATAAGACTTCACTGCAAGACCTCACTGCATGACCTGAGTTACTGCAAGACCTCAGTGCAAGACCTCAGTTACAGACCTCAGACCCAGTTACTGCAGACCTCACTGCAAGACCTCAGTTACGCACAGTTAGAGACCTCCTGCAAGACAGTAAGACCTAACTATAAGCTTCACTCACGAGACCTCACTTTCAGAGACTTCACAGTAAGACCTAACTATAAGACTTCACTGCAAGACCTCACTGCATGACCTGAGTTACTGCCGCAAGACCAGTGCAAGACCTCCAGTTACTCATGAGACCTCACTGCAAGACCTCAGTTCACAAGAGACCTCCTGCAAGACCTCAGTTACTGCCCAGACCTCACTGCAAGACCTCAGTTATGCCAAGACCTCAGTTACTACAAGACCTCACTATAAGACTTCACTCTCAGTCACTGCAGACCTCATAGACATGAGACATGCCCCCCCCCCCACACACGCACACACACAGAAGAGGACGGAGACTAAAAAACCCACAACAACTGTGTCTCAGTTACAGTAGAGGAGCTGCCAAGGCTCATGGGTAAAATGGTAAAAACCTCTGTGGTCTATTTCTGTCTTTACGATGTACTGGTTGTTTACATTATTAAAACATTTGTATGAGAGTAAGAGTTCAGAGCTGCTGTGAGACTTTAAAGGGAGACTTCACCCTTTCTGACAATGTGGTTCTGTGAGGAACTCACACACAGAAGAAACTTAATGAGCCTGAAAAACTGATTTAAGTCAATAAAATACAAGAGTGAGCGGGTTTTACAAACTTCAGTTTCTTGTTGCGATGAAGATGTTAACATGTTCGAAGACTTGAGTCTTTTGTGTGGTGAATAAAATCTGCCTCCAAATGAGATTTGTCCGTGTTCATGTGTTCACGACTAATGTCCACACAAGGAAGGAATGTAAAGAATCCTCCACTCGCAGGTTCAAGGATGAAAACCATGTATCGAACCGTCTCTGAACATAGTCGCTGTTTGTGTGAAAGATCTTGGGTTTGCATCGTTTCTCCGCTTTGATAACGACGTCACACGGAAACTCAGACATGAGACGCTTTCAAAAAGATCTTTGTGTGTTGATTTTCCACATGTAACATGTGACACAGTCTGTGTGTGTGTGTGTGTGTGTGTGTGTGTTCTCACGTCAACACAAACCCTCGTCCACACGAGGTCTTTGTTTACTCAGATAAAAACTAGATGTTTGAGATGTTTGACCACAGCGGCGAGGCCGAGGCTCCTCCCCCGAGGCTCTCGCTCTGGATTTATGTCTTTGTGGCTTTTGTCAAAACCAGGATCTAAGCGGAGGAAAAGTCAAACCACACAGAGACACACACACACACTTGAAGACGTTTGACCACAGGGTGATAATCCCACAGACCTAAGGGTGGTAATCCCACAGGCCTGAGTGTGATAATCCCACAGACCTGTGAGTCTGCGGGTTTATCACGTGAAATTAAAATCATTAAATGAATGAAATTAGCATTTTTAGATTAAATAGCATCCTGATTTACAAGCATAAAACTGTTATTATAATTATGTAAAAATACACCTTTCTGTCTCGTATCATCCCAATTTCTTAACGTCTAAATAATCATCGCAGTCAAAACAAGCGAGAAATAAGAAATAAATTCTGAGATTTATGTTTCGGTGTTTTTGGAGAAAGTGGGAATGAGAGGGTGAATGAGAGGGTGAGGGAAACAGAGGAGGTGAGAGGTTTAAGATGAGGACGAGAAACATCTGTGAACGATCACCGTTCATGCTCTTCATCACTTCATCAGGCGAGGAGGAGATACACACACACACACACACACTTTATAGCATTCTTGGCGCGTTAGCTCATGTTTATCGCTGCGTCGTAAACAGTTTGTTATAAAGAGATAAACTGAACAGAATATAATCAGATTAAATAATCATTTACTGTACTGTGTAAAGCGGCTCATCGAGACTAGAAAAGCTCTATATAACGTAAATACAGACCATAATACCAAGTCTTCTTCTTATTATTTTATTTGGTAGTGACGAGTAACAGAGAGAGTTAGAGGAAATGTAAAAGTAGTTCGACGTAAAGTACACATACGCGAGTTTTGTGCTCGAGTACAGTAACAAAGTATTTGTACTTTGTTACATTGACAGCACTGCAGGCACCGGTTAGACTGGTTAGACTGGTTAAACTGGTTAGTTTACTGGTTAATTTAACTAGTTAAATTATTATAATAACAATAATAATAATAATAATGATAATAATTATCCTGGTGTGAGATAAAAGCATGTGGCGTACTTCCTCATGTCGCCCGATCGTGACAATAAAGTAACACTGTTACATAAAGTGACCTCTTTCTTCTTCACGCTTCACTGAGAACACTTCATGCTTTTATGAACACATGAATGAGGCTTAAAAAAAAAGAGACTATATTTAGCTGTAGATGAACGTGCTTTACGTTCACACGTCACGACATTTTCGCGTAGTCCATGAAAGAAAGTGTGCGCTGACGTAACCTCTGCTGAATAAAACATGCACATTTACATATTCACCCTCTCACCCTCTCACCCCTTTCATCTCCCCTCTCGTGTTTTGACACAGACACAGTCGACCGTTTCTATTATTCCTCTAATGAGAGAGAACGTCGTTTTCGCTGAGTCACACTTTTTAAAAACACACACACACACATACATAAACACACACACACATATATAAACACATATAAACACACAGACGGTGCTAATAGGCTCCTTGGCAGAGCTGAAGATTTGAGACTGGGCAACTGAAACTGGTCTTACGTCAACACACACACACACTCACAGTGACACACACACACAGTGACACACACACTCACAGTGACACACACACATACACACCTGGAATTCAACCATAGGTCAGTGAATGAACACTGGTGGATTAGTGGGAAAATGCTAAATGCTTATTTATGAGCGTGTGTGTGTGTGTCACTGTGTGTGTGTGTGTGTGTGTGTGTGTGTGTGCGCTCAGTTTCTGAATCTAAATCACCACAAATATCTTATTCTCACAGGCGATAGAGTGACGTGAAGATTTGAGTTTTTTAGTTTCTGCTTTAAAGTCGTGTGGAGAGAGCGGGATGACGCGGAACGACTGGAGGAGGATTTGTTGGTAACCACGGCAACGGAGCGTCAAGAGTTTAAAAACAACGGAGGAAAAATGGACTTTGGTTGAAAATGAAAGGTCACATTTTTAAGCATGAACTGAACTTTGTTTGATTCGGAGTCAAAACAAGAACTGAGAATGTGCTCTTCATCTTCATCATCATCATCGTTACACTTTTAATGAGATAACAATAATAATAATAAAGATAAACTTCAGCCAAACACACACACACACACACTCACAGACAGACAGACAGACAGACAGACAGTCACTTACTCAAACTTGATTCCTGATCGTCTTTTATCCAGAGTTTGGTCCAAAGCACAAACATCAACTGTACTGAACTGAATGAGAGGAACGAGTGAGAGACAGAGGGAGCGAGAGAGAGCGAGAGAGAGAGGGAGAGAGAGGGAGGGAGGAGGAGGAGCAGTGCAGACTGACTCCACGAGCTGCCAACATAAACACAAGAGAGGAGGAGGAGAGAAGAAGAGGAGGAGGAGGAAGGTAAAATGATGGTGAGGTGAAAGAAGAGAAGAGCAAAAAAAGTTGTGAAGAAAAACAGGTGAGGTTGAGTGGAAAGGAGTGAAGGACAGGAAGGATGAGGAGGAAATAAGGTGATAGAGAAGGAAAGAAGTATCCAGGACACAGGAAAGGAAGAAAAATACAAGACAGTTCTATGAGAAGGAAGTGAAGAAAGAAGGAAGGAAGGAAGGAAGGAAGGAAGGAAAAAGCAAGAAAGGAAGAGCTGGGTAAGGAAATGAGGGAATGAACAAGGT
The DNA here is from genome assembly GCF_019176455.1 of Solea senegalensis. Lineage (NCBI taxonomy): Eukaryota > Metazoa > Chordata > Actinopteri > Pleuronectiformes > Soleidae > Solea > Solea senegalensis. Next base: position 1,074,680 of record NC_058023.1, read on the forward strand.
AATGAGGTAAAGGGAAGGAAATAATGGGGAAGGGAGCAAGAATAGGAGCTAGGAGAGAGCAAGGTGAGGGGGTAGGAAGTAGGAAGTAAAGAGCTCAGTTTCAGTGTCTTAGCTAAAAGAGGCGTCACAGACGTGTGTATTAGATGTCATGTGACTTCAGAGTGTGATAATAAATAATCTTAACATGTTTGTTTGTGTAAAAAAATTCAAATGTGCGTGTGTGTGTGAAATGTCCATCAACACTTCAGCTGCAGCCCAAAACAACAGCAGCTGACACCTCGACCTTTGACCTCCCCGGTCCGAGGGGGTCATGGGTCAGGGGTCATGAGTCTGGCTGACATAATCAGATTATCAGAGTCAGGACGAGCTTTGAAACGACAGCAAGAAGACGCAGAATCACACACACACACACACAGTATTTGTGTCGGCTGTCAATCAAACAGCCCACTTTGATCTTTGTTATAATCTAGAGTTTGACTTTGTCACATGTTCACAGATTAATAATCCCTGACGTGGATTAACTCAGAGTATCTAAAGAATTCTTCTGGACCACACAACACAAGTTAACCCGATTAAAACTCATGAACCTGATTAAACGGTTTTAAAGTCAGTGAGACGTGGACTGTTGTGTTACTTCTGTCTCACAGGGATTATAATCTGCGACGTCTTAATAATGGATGATATTAAAGTTAAAATCCTCTAACAATAATAAATGCTACATTGTTACATCCTCTGTCTCTCTCCTTTGATCGTGTTCACGTCCTGTGGCGGTGCCACACACGGCCAGGTCAAAGGTCAAGCGTGGAGTTGTACCGCTGCATATTTGTGCCGAGTCAGGCTTTAAAAACAGGATGGATGACGCACGCACACACGCACACACACACACACACAGGGACAGACACACAAACACACACACGTCCAACATCAATGACTACACTGCCCTCTACAGTCCAAACTGCATTACTGCAGGACTTATTCATTCATTCATTCATCAAACAGAGAGGCAGAAACACAAGCGTGGTCATTTCTCTTTGTTTAGCAGAGTCCAACAGTTTAGCGATGGTTAACTACAGTAACTAGTTGTCACTTCCGGCTTATCCTTTCACCTCATCACAGTGACGACACAGGAAATGACTTTTTATCCACTTCCTCCTCGACATCGTCAGCAAAAAAAAAAAATAACAGTCAGCAAACGGACAAAAAGTGATTTTTATAACCTTGGATGAGGACAAGGAGGAGGCTGAGTGAATGAGAGGATGAGGAGGAGGCTGAGTGAATGAGAGGATGAGGAGATGAGGATGAGAGGGGTTGAGAGTGAAGACATGAGAAAGCAACTAAGAGCAGCGATGATGAAGAAGAAGAATGAGGACATGAAGGATTAAAGAAGTACTTTGATCTACATTAAAGAACTTTGAACTGTAGGGGGCAGCAGCTGTGCACCAGTGCTGCCCCCTACTGTTCAAAGTTCTCCGTCACTGTCTGAAAACATCTGCCCCTCCCCCATCCTTCTTCATCCACTCTCAGAAGATGAAGATGTGACTTTGATGTCCTGGCTTTGAAAGGTCCATATGAAAGGTTAAACCAGGAACAAACTGAAGTGCAGTCAAACAAACACCTCAACAGGTCTTCAGAACCTGGTCTTCCAAACCGCACGGCCAGAAGACAGCGTCTAAAGAAGTCGTCCACAAACAAACTATGTCCAAAAGCAAAAACAAAGTCAAGATGAGACAGAGGAGGATGCAGACGATGTCTTCATCTTCAAGACAAGAATCGCCAGAACCTGAGACACCCGAGGACCAGACTGTCCTTCAAACAGAGAGGTGTCCACCTCTGCCCGAGGACCAGACTCTCCTTCAACCAGAGGGGTGTCCACCTCAGCCCGAGGACCAGACTGTCCTTCAACAAGACGTGTGTCCACCGCCCGAGGACCAGACTGTCCTTCAACAAGACGCGTGTCCACCTCCGCCCGAGGACCAGACTGTCCTTCAACAAGACGTGTGTCCACCTCCGCCCGAAGACCAGACTGTCCTTCAACCAGAGGGGTGTCCACCTCTACCTGAGGACCTGAGATCTGAGGAGTGTCCACCTCTGCCCGAGGACAGGACTGATATCCTCACATTGAGACAGACTCACCACCTTGAGCCTGAGCATGAAAATGAAATCCAGTCTTGCACAAAGAGAGTTTCAGAAGATCAGCTGCTGGTCCAAAACCTGAGGACAAAGATGGAGGAGGAACTCCAGGCGGAGAGACAGAAAAATAAGATTATTGAGGCAGAATTAGAAAAAGCCAAAACTGCGTATGAGTGCATCTTTGAGCAGGACAGTCAGATCTTTGTGAATGGTCTCCTAAAAAGACTGAAGATGCAGAATCATGATCTTCCAGACCTGGAGTCCCAGGAGCTGCTGCTGCAGGAAATGAGAGCTGAGAAGAAGAACCTCCGCGAGAAGATGTGGGACCAACTCCAGGTGAAGATAGACGAAAAACTGCGTCTCCAGAAAGAGCTGCACTCAGTCACAGCTTCCCGTGAGGAGGACAACGAGGACGAAGCTCATCTCGTCACACTGAGGCAGAAGATTGTGCAGCTTCAGCGTGAACTCCAGGATAAAATCAAGACTCGCGCAGATGCCGAAGCGTCAGATGAGCTCTTACTGCAAACCCTGAGGAACGAACATGACATCGCCCGACAAAAGATGATGGAGCAGCTACGGACGGTGAAGGAGGAGAAGCGGATCCTCCAGAAAGAGCTGGACCAAGAGAGAACCTCAGAGGAGCAAAGGTCCAGAGCTGACGTGTCCACACTGAGACAGCAGGCCGAGCAGCTTCAGTCCGACATCGACAAAGAGAAGGAGTCCAACGCCCGGTACCAGCTGCTGGCCCGGAACCTGCAAGCAGAGCAGGACGTCCTCCATCAGAAGATGGTGGAGCAGCTCAGGCTGGTGGAGAAAAACGCTGCCGAGCAGGAAACGCTTCTCCTGAGTGAGATGGACCACCTGAAGACTCAGCTCATCCTTCAGCTCTCACTCAACCTGGACCTGGTCATGAAGCTGCAGCCTGAGAGAGGAAACGATCCGGCTACATAGTCCTCAGTGATGTCGTTCTGCACATGTGACAAAACTGTGGCTACTTCCTCCACTGATGCCTCACGACTGTTGAATGACATAAAATGTGTTTTTTATACCAAAGTTACGACTTTACTACTTCTTAATATAAGAAGTAGTAAAGTGGCTCTGATGAACTTAACAGAAATAAACGTAAAAATAAAATATCCCCATGTTATATTTTCATTTGTCCACATTACGGAATTTTGTCTTTGAAAGGATTCATCAGCCCGTCTCTCCTTAACGTTTTCTTCCTCATTTTTGTGCATTTGTTTTTTCAGAGGAGGAGAAGAGGAAATGCCAACGCCGTCACAGAGGAAACAACGTTCCGGTGGTGATATCAAGACCAAAGGGAGGGAGCGCACACAAGTGAGGGAGTGCAAACAAGTGAGGGAGCGTAAAGAACCAGTGAGGGAGTGTAAAGAACCAGTGAGGGAGTGTAAAGAACCAGTGAAAGAACCAGTGAGAACAAGTGAGGTAGTGTAGTAGTGTAAAGAACCAGTGAAAGAACCAGTGAGGAGTGTAAAGAACCGTAAAGAACCAGTGAGGGAGAGTAAAGAACCAGTGAGGGAGAACCGTGAAGAACCAGTGAGGAGTGTAAAGAACAAGTGAGGGAGTGTAAAGTACAAGTGAGGGAGTGTGAGGAAAGAACAAGTGAGGGGAGGCGTAAAGAACAAGTGAGGGCGACCGGTAAGTGTGCAAGTGAGGGCGTAAAGAACAAGTGAGTAAAGAACAAACAAGTGGAGGCGTAAAAGAACAAGTGAGGGATGTGAGGGAGCGTAAAGAACAAGTGAGGGCCAGAACAAGTGAGGGAGGGAAAAGAACAAGTGAGGGAAAGAAGTGAGGGAGTGTAAAGAACAAGTGAGGCAACAGAACAAGTGAAACAAGTGAAAGAACCAGTGAGGTGAGCGTAAGTGAAAACAAGTGAGGGAGCGTAAAGAACAAGTGAGGGAGCGCAAACAAGTGAAGGAGTGCAAACAACAAGTAAAGAAAGAGTGAGGGAGGGTAAAGAAAGTTTTTTTTTAATCAGTCTGATGATAGAGATGATGAGAAGGAGGAGAATTTACTCAGAGACAAAGTTTGAGCCAAACTTTAAAGAAATACAAGCAGCAGTCGTCAAACAAAAAAAAGAAAAAAGGGGAAAACAAGTCTGCTGGATTTACAGTCACGACCATAAATATCAATCTGTGCCGACAGATGAATAAGTGAAAACATGTGTTCCTGCGATGGCACCAGTCAGGAGATGAGAAATCAGTCAAAAAACGAAAGGTGACGTCGACATGGAAACGCACAAATATGCAAAGACAAAAACAGACAAACTGGCGTCAATAAAATTACAAATAATTATTCAAATTTGATTTCTGTTTTCTGCCTTGCACGGACGCGGTGATTCTGAGGCTCAGAGAGAAAATGATCCATCAAATATTCTGTTTTATCTCACTGTGAGACAGACTTTTCCAACAGGAAACTGACGTTTGTGAAGCACTCACTCTCCCACACCAAAGCCCATAGAGAAAATCAGTGATTTTAACATCACAGCACACAGGAGTCGTTGATCCACTGCTGCCTCCATCACTAAGTTCAAATGTCTTATTTTGTCACTTCGGCTTTTGAAAATCTTACTTCAGATTCACCTCAGTGACACAAAGTGACCACACGAGGCAGCAGTAGACCAGCAGCTCCTGTGTCCCCGCGAGCTAAAATCACTGATTTTCTCTATGGGGTTTGGTGTGGGAGAGTGAGTGCTTTACAAACTTCAGTTTCCTGAGATCTCTGGACCTTAAAGACGTCTTTATGAATAAATGCAGCTATAGAAACTGTAGATGTGTCGACTTCACGTCATCGTTGCTCTACAGTCCTCAGTGTCAGTGTTTGTCACCGCTGACACCAGGTTCTGGGGTTACAGGAAGTGTCACCGTGGTGACAGCTCTTTATCACATGACTGACTCTGCGTGTGGACGCGATTCCTCTGCAGGGACACACCAGGAAACGAGGACAACGTCAGGACTTTGAAGATGGAGCCGCGCCGTTTGTGTCGCTTTCACGCGTGAACACATCCTGTGACCTCCGACAGTCACTCTGTCACATGACTCGCACGCCGACGCTTCGACTTAAACAGGTTTACTGAGTCTAAAGCTGCCGTCAGTGATTCAGCCGCGGAATTTGTCTTTTATCTGTAGCTTGTGTAACTAATCGGTCTCCTTAACGCGATAACATCAACTAGACAGGAATCGAGTGAAACTAAAGCAAATAAACCAAGTAAAGTGTTCACAGCACAGCAGCCTGATGTTTCTCTGACTCTTATTCTGTTCCACCAGCTCGGTGTCATCATTCAGAGGGACAGACAGTACATGGACAGACAGAGGGACAGACAGACAACGACTGAAGAAAAATATGGAGGAAGTTTCTTTCATTTTTCCAGGCTTTCTGTTCCCACCTCAGATTTTCACGGAGACTAAACAGTCGGCGCGCGAAGGAGTGAAAATCCTGCGGTTTTTCCTGTCGTAACTCAGGAAGAAAAGGTCCTCTCAGGACACACACACACACACACGCATACGCACACGCACACTCAGACATCAGCAGAGAAAACAAATGTGATGTAGCATAAACAAAAAGCTACAGGAAACCAATCAACACAAATGAAAACAGGAGCAATTGACTCATTGCCATAGCCCTTTACAGGTAAAAGCTGGAGCTATGGTAACTATTTGGCAAGTTAAAAACGGTTTTTAAATGGCCCAATTTCAACAGGCATAAAGGATTCATTGGACCATGATCTGTCAAATATGAGCCTGGCGAATGAAATCATGATATTCTGAGGCAGAAACAACATTTTAGTCACAAAACTGAGGTTTGGTCACTATTTGGCAAGTTAAAAAGTAAATTACACCGGTTGTAATGAGCTTTTACAGGGATTTAACAGGTCATATCAGACTGACTGCTATAACATCCAATAATGAACCCAACCATTCTGAGGGAGAAAAAAAAGTCTGTCAGTCACAAGATTGGAGCTTTGGTCACTATTTGGCAGGTGAAAAACTGGTTGTAACAGCCCTTTACTGACATTAATTAGATTATGATCTGTCAAATATGAGCCTCGTGAATGAAAATGCGTCATTCTGAAGTGGTAACAACCTCTCAGTCACAAAGCTGGAGCTGTGGTCACTATTTGGCAAGTGAAAATGTGTATTTCAACAAGCAAATTGGATTGTGAAGCAGATCGTTTGTGATCTGCCGAATATTAGCCTCATGAAATAACTTGTGCCTTGTGAAACATAAGAATGTTTTTCAGTCACATGGTAGGAGCTGTGATCACTATTTGACAAGTAAAAAAAAAAGAATCTGAATTATATCGGTTGTAAAGGTTCTTTACAGGTATTTCAACAAACATAGACTGTGTTGGTTATGACCTGCCGAATATTATTAATATGTGTCATCATCTCCGGTTTCATCACAGCTGACCTTTGACCTACATCATCCTCACCCTTCCCCTCCCTCTACGTCACACCTTCACTTTGCATCCGACACTGGAAAACCAGGAACCCTGACTCAGCAGCACAAACACACCAGAGCTCATGCCAACCATGACTCAGCAAAAAAAAAAAAAATTCTCCAATATCAGAAAAATACAAAGAGCCTCATCTTCAATCGTCATCATCGTCGTCGTTCATCACAGACATAAACTGCAGTAAACACCAAAACAAACAGGAAATGACAAGGAAACAACAAGGAAACAACAAGGAAACACAGAGCAATCATGACAAATCTATACGTCTACGTTTTTTTTAAAGCTTTAACATCTTTGTGGTTAGTTTTTATTATTTATATTTATTTTCAAGTATAAAACATTTTGACGTGACTTTCACTTTTATGACACGTAAACGTCGACGTTCATGTCGTTTTCAAATGTTCTTTTTTGGGGCCGTTTTGATCCACTTCATGCCGTTAAAACAGTTACATTGAGCATTTTTTTTATATATTTAAATATAAACTCTTACCTCACTGTTGTTTTTTCTTCAAAGAAACAAAAGTGTAAAAATGTTTGTGTTTGAAAGTGAGAAAAAATCCAGACCCTCAGCTGAAACTCATTGATTTAATGAAGAGAGTCACTGATTGATTCTGATTGGCTGAGTTGAACCAGGGGGTGGGCGGGGCCGTTTGGATTTTCCACTGACTGAACACAGAAGGAGGCGGGGCCGGGGTCATTTTAAAGGGTCAGTTCTCCTAAATCACAGGTTTTATGCTGCATTCTGATTCTTTTTGAAAAGGAAATTGAAGGAAACTTTGCTCACAGTGTGATATCAAACAGTCCTGACGGTGGCGCTGCAGCAATTTAAAACATGACTTCACTGTGGTAAAAAAAAAAAGGACATTGTTCTTCAAATGTGATCAGACAAAAACAACTTTTTATAGACACAAGATTTCATTTAAAGCGCAGACTTTGATTCTGCCTAATTCTTTAAGTGTTCAATTAGAAAAAATAACCTTCAGTTTGAGGATGTGACGCAGTTTTGTCGTCATGTGGTTTTAAACGTGCGCGTGTGTGTGTGTGTGGTTTAATGATTTAAAATCAGTGTTTCGTTACGATCGTAAATGAGACGTCATGTTTCTCTGCTTGAGTATATAACGCCGAGGAAGCGAGGTGGAAACACAGAGGAAACACAGAGGAAACACAGAGGAAGTGCAGAGGAAACGCAGAGGAAACACAGAGGAAACACAGAGGAAACACAGAGGAAGTGCAGAGGAAACACAGAGGAAACAAAGAGGAAGTGCGGAGGAAACGTTGGGGAAACAACAAGGAAATGCAGAGGAAACGACAAGATTATTCTTTCATAACAAAAGAGGGATTTAAAAACATGAGCTCACACACATCTGCACACGCACAGACACACACACACACATGTTCTTCATTGTAATTATCTGGTGTCATTAACCTGAGGCTTCAGTGCTTTAAACTCGTCGTGAGCTTCAGGAAATTGAGTCGGCGTTTCTACGCGACCGCGTTAGAAAAACCCGGAGCTTCAGCGTCAGTTTGTTTCCTTTGTGTTTGTGGAGAGAGATCTAATCTCACGTGTGTGTGTGTGTGTGTGTGTGTGTGTGTGTGTGTGTGTGTGACGATCACAGTTTATTATCTGAGCAGAGAAAACAACTGCGGCTCAAACATCTGAAGACGAACAAACTGCACTTTCCTCCTGACGATGATTGTTTTTAACCCCAAACTACGACATGAACAGACACGGACAATAAATATCAGATACATCATATGACATTTAGAATGTGGGTGTGCAAAAACACCACCTGACCCTTCAGATGTTGAAGGAAACTCCTGGGTCGTCCTGCTGCTCTTTAAAGGGACATTTCAGAAACAGAGTCAGACTCTAAAACAGATCATCTACGTCACATGATCGCGTCTTTATCCCACTGTGAAACAGACTTTTCCAACAGGAAACTGAAGTTTGTAAAAGCACTCACTCTCCCACACCAAACCTCATAGAGAAAACCAGTGATTTTAGCTCGCAGGGACACAGGAGCTGCTGGTCTACTGCTGCCTCGTGTGGTCACTTTGTGTCACTGATTTAAATCATAACGAAAGATTTCAAAAGCCGAATTGACAAAATAAGACATTTGAACTTAGTGATGGAGGCAGCAGTGGATCAAGAGCTCCTGTGTGCTGTGATGTTAAAATCGCTGATTTTCTCTATGGGGTTTGGTGTGGGAGAGTGAGTGCTTTACAAAGTCACTTAATCAAACCTTAGAAACCTTTAGAGACACTTTCCATAAGTTACGTTTAAATAGACACTTTGAACTTGACTCTCACCAAAGTCAGTGTTTTGAAACATATTTGAATTTGCAATATCAATATTTTTATGGTCATTTTTAGAGGTTTTGATGATATGTCCGTCACAGCATCATTTCACACACACGTTTGCAACAAACGCCACATGAAGTAGAAGAAAATGAACGCGTGTGTGGTTGCACGGCAACAACAAACAGTTTACAACAGCGCACGCACGCACACACACATACTACCTACCACATAGTAGAAATGCATGTTTGGTTGCACAGGTTGATCTATGTGCACGACTCCATCCTGCACGACCATCAGTGTGTGTGTGTGTGTGTGTGCGTGCGTGTGCGTGTCCTCACAGGTTCTCCAAAGACTCCAAAAACATGTCAATAAAAGTTAGTGTGTGAAAAACAATCTTCTTCTTCTGTGTCAGAGATCGTCGCCTTCTCTCCTGCTCTTCTCTTCTCTTGATGTTACTCCTCCTCTCTCTCTCTCTCTCGACCACATGACTCTCTCATCCCTCCCTTATTCTGTTTTTCTTACACTTCCTCTTATTTTTCCTCTTTCCTTTATCTTTATAATCGTCACCAGTGTTCTGTTTGTTTGCATCTTATTCTTTATTTTTAGAAAATAAATAGGGTTTAATGTGAAGACAAAAACAATTGTGATCTGACTCATTTTGTGCGTGTGGGTGTGTGTGTGTGTGTGTGTGTCATAGATAACATGGCGTGTTCTCCACTGTCAGAAACAGGAAGAGTGGAGGTTGATAGTTTGGCCCTGGTGTGTGTGTGTGTGTGTGTCAGTCTTGAGTGACAGAAATGAAATGAAACTCCTGTTTTTTTATTGTGAAGCCGTTAAACGTTAAACACACACACACACACACACACACTCAACACCTGTAAAGTGCTTGCAGGTCGCGACCGTCACTAACATCCATGTGTCGACACATTTAAACTGTATGATCTGTATTAAAACATGGACGTCTGCGATTGGTCAGGTGATGTTGACATTATTTTTGATCACATTGTGCTTCTGTGGATGGGTCACACGATGTTTTAGTTCACAAATGTCCAAAAATAATAATTTCACCCGATCAAAACTTAAAAAAACATTTTCATATTTAATTTGATGTAACTTTTAAATCACTTACAGGTTACAGAGGCAACCAGGCTTTGTGCTAAGCTAAGTTAAGCTAAGCTAAGATAACAAACTTCAATTTTTTAAATTCCTCTTCCTTTAAAACCGTGCTGCCAACCCACAATGCACTCTGGGTGCTGATAGAGAAAAAAAAAACTTCCATTAATCAGTAGCTGTAATAGTCCAATGGTTTTGGATGTCACTGATGGGCGTGGCTACAGGGGGATTTTTTTTTTACCCCATGCACCATCACTTTAAACTACTGGGGGCAGTAAAACATCAGTTTTTTTCCTCTCTGTAGGTAAAAAATAATAATAATAATTCTATTGTCTATTGAAGAAAACCTGAAACTAGTATTTAACAGTTTACTGATAAAACAGGTGATAAATCATTGACTTGGAGTACATACACACCAGTGGAGTCGCCCCCTGATGGCCATTGAAGAGAATGCAGGTCTGTGGACACTTCAGCGTGATCGGAAACATCCCATTTATGATTAGTGAGTCTCATGTCGATCAGTTATGTAACAGGCTGCACTGACATCGGCCGTCCAGCAGATGGCTCTAGAGCACAACAAGAAGAGAGTGAGAGAGCATGATGTTGTCACTCTGTCATGACGTCATCTCAGTACACACACACAAGTGCACCTTTTCAACTGTTTTTTTATAGAAGGAAAGATAAAATGTCCCGATAAGCGTGTTAAATCTGCTCGGTCCTCACAAAGACAGGCGTACAAGAACACACATACACACACACACACACACACTGCAGGCAAATGAATCACCTGAGTTTGTTTCTGCTGCAGATCATGATGAGAGCAGCCATTTTCACTGGAGCTTCATGTTCTGTCTTAATGAACACACACACACACACACACACACACAGTAAAGGTGCAGTGCAGTTATTGTTGTCACAGATGAGTCCGTCTCACCTCACTCTTCTCTTCAGCTGAGTTGTTGTTGTTTAGTTTGTTCCATTGAGGAGGCAAAGAGGAGGAACCACAGAGACATTGTGAAGGAGGACATGAGGACAGCTGGTGTAACAGAAAAGGACACAAGGATGATTCACTGTGGTGTCCCCTAAAGGGAGAAGAAGAAGAGAAAGACTGTCCTTTGTGGGCTCCTAACTGTGCTAACTCAGTGTCATGTTTTTGGTTTTTTTAACTGAAACACACATGGACAAATTAAAGACATACTGTATGCTGCTAACATGTATGCTAACTGGGCTAACATGTGTGCTAAATACACATTTCCATTTCCCCTGGACTGTAAGTGTCATGTTGTTTCTTAAGGATAACACAGACAAATTAAAGATGCACTGTATGCGCGAACGCTGCTAACATGTGTGCTAACTGTGCTAAAATATGTGCTAACTGTGCTAACTAAACAGCCCCTGGACTTTAAGTGTAACATTGTTTCCTAAAGCAAACACACACAGACAAATGAAAGAGTCAATATTGGTCGCTAATGTTGCTAATCTGCATGCTAATTGACACAAACATTCTGCTGAATCAGCAGCAGCAGAATTAAAATGGATGTAAAAAGACATTATATATATATATATACATACATATACTATATATGATGTGGTCTATATAGATGTAGATATGAAGCTTACTAGCAAGCTTCAAGTTTAATAAATAAATATATCTTAAGTTTTTGAATAAGAATGATCATTTATACACTGAATAATATACATTTGTAACTTGTTTTATAGCAGAATCAAACATAATACATCATTTAAATAAAGTAAATAATCATTAAACGAATTAACAGTAACAGTGTCAACAAGTGGCACAAACAATAACACGAGTAAATAGTGAATAAAAACCACCTTGTTCTTTTTAAGCAAGAAAAATAATTTATTTATAATGATATAATTCCATTTCATCACATTGGCATTGGCAGAGCTGCAGGGGGGGGGAAGAGTTTGTGTGTGACGCCGCCTCGCAGCTACACAGCACGCCACTGAATGGGAAGGGGGGCGGGGCATAAAAGGTTATTCAATACATACATGGAATATTCCTTTAAATATGTCTGTTTTCTTTTTTCATTGAGAAATAACAAAAATAGAATAATTCCAATAACTTTGTCTCTTTCGCTGTCACTTCTGCGTCTTTATACACTTTGGGGGCGGAGATTACCGTCACAGCACGTCAGATTATTATTAATATTATTATTATTATTATTTTTAAATGAACAGAGCGTTTGTTTAGAAATCTTTAGTAAAGAAATAAAACATTCTGTCTTTCTGTTTCTGTCACTTTTTAAAACTGAAAAATATCTGATAAACTTTAAACTCTGTTTGATGCAAAATATGAAGAAATGTTTGTTTTTTTGTGCCAAAAAATGATGTGAAATGTTGCATTTGAACATTCTGTGCAGGAAAATTCAAATTCTGTCAAAACTCGCAACCGGAGCACGAGGAAACTGAGTTTGTGTTTTATTTTTATTTAATTTGTTGCAGCTGAGGTTGTGTCGTAATATAAATACTGTTGTTTTTTTCTTAATAATAATATTCAACATTTAAATCAAACTGACCAGTAGGGGACAGTGAAGTCCAACGTTTTTGGAGGAAAAAAGCAACTAAAGTATTCACTGTATTACACACAAATATTATTAGCGGTGGTAAAAATATGATGGATTTTTCACAGAATTTCAAAATAAAAGTGTCTGATCATTTATTTATGGAGTAAATTGTATCAGAGAACATAAAAATAACAACAGGAAATTCACTGGAGGGCCCGAATGTGGCCCACGGGCCACAAGTTTGAGACCTCTGATTTATTTTCTTTTTCATTTAAAATTTTCTCTACAATTGTTACACATTCGTGTCGAGAGCTGCAACTAATGATCATGGAAATGATGATGTTCTCGAACGTCTCTATTTTGTCCACAAACCAAAATGACTCCGTTTGGATGATTTCTTTGTTTTTATGGAGCAAAGAAACCAGAACATTTTCACATTTAATGTTGTTTTTATCGTGAAAAAAAGCTTCAAACCGATGAATCGTGTAATTGTTTCAGCTCCGATTAAAGTCGTGATATTCTGTTTCTGTTGTTTCCTGAGTTCTGTCTTTTTATTGTTCTACATTTTTACTTGATTGTCTGAGAAATAAAATCGACTCTTGGGACAATAAAGTTTCATCTTAAAGTTTGGAGTTTGTAAACACAAAAAAAAATGTTGTCCTTGTTCATATATAATCTGGTTCATGTGTGAACAGCTCGTATAATCTGCATGGATTTAAATCTTCATCCTGAAATCAGTAAAATATTTGACAAACTTTTTATTTGACGTATGAAATAATATAATACTTGTATTGATTTTAAAGCTTTACAGTTAAAATAAACTAATTTGAAAGTTTGATTTGTTCCTGTATGTTTTATATTTATAGAACTTCATAAATAAACACAGGTTTTATCTTTGTTTAACGTCCTCTGTCTTTATGTATAAAACAATCATTTCATATTTTTCACTGATTGTGAAAATGATTTTTTTGCTTTTCCTGCCTCCTCCTCCTTCACCTTCATCACTCGTTTAAGAGAGAGAGAAAAGCTTTTAACGTGATTACTGAGTCAGCTGACAAGAAGAGAGGAGGAGGAGGAGGAGGAGGAGGAGGAGATGATGGAATGTGAATAAATTCCAGCGTGTTAATCCTCGTGTTCAGCTGAAATCCAGCCTCTGCTACAAAAGCCTCGTTTCCCCCCTCCGTCATCTCTCGTCCTTGTGACAGAATAATAGATTCGATATTTAAATATTTCCCTCTCTTCACACCGAGGACGATGTTGACTGTTTTTTTTTGTTTTTTACAGATCAATGACTAAAACATATTTCGATGAAACCGCCGTCGGACATTTTCTCACACCGGGAATGGAAATGCAACATTTTTGGCTTTTGAAGCCGGCGATTGTGAGCTCAATCACGTTTGGCGGTATTTCAGTTCAGTTCCAGTACTGAACGATTCTGTGAATAAATCTTTTTTTATATCGTCTGATTCAAACGATTCTAATGATTCTAAGGATTCAGTTACACCCAAAAACAACTGCTTTACAAAGTCACTCGTCACCGCAGTTTCTGTGATGGCTCCGCCCACTTTGACGAGGAGCTCTGGAGTCATGGAAAACAACGCGACTGAGTCGAATCAGAACTGAATGACGTAGCAGAGACATTATTATTATTTTCTGTTCAGAAAAATGCCAGCACAATTTTGTAGAGAGTCGATTTCTATCTTGTACGTTCAGGATTAAGGATTTTGAAATTTGGAAAAATTGGACCTGGATGAAAACAGCAATAAAGCCTATTTTCACCAAAGTTCCAAAATATGTACAGAGAGTTAGTGGACATTTGTCTTCAGCTCTGAAAAACAGCTTCTGTTCTGTTCTCTATCTCGTCCACACGACGCTGTTTTCATCTGAAAATAGCTGGAAAACTGCATCCACATGACAATGTTTTCATCTGAAAAAAGCTGGAAAACTCTCTGCGTCCACACGACAATGTTTTCATCTGAAAACAGCTGGAAAACTGCGTCCACACAACCATGTTTTCACCTGAAAACAGCTGGAAAACTGCATCCACACAACCATGTTTTCACCTGAAAACAGCTGGAAAACTGCGTCCACACAACCATGTTTTCATCTGAAAACAGCTGGAAAACTCTGGGTCCATACGATGCTGTTTTCATTTGAAAACGCTGGGAAACTCTGCGTCCACACAACGCTGTTTTCATTTGAAAACGTGGGAAAACTCGTCTATCACATGACTATCACTTTCAGGTGCAAACAGGAAGAAGTCTCTGTTTGTCCAGACTAAAGTTTTCAAACATAAACAGCCACATTTCTTTTGTGTGGACGTTTTTCTTGATCACATGACTCTCCTCACTGTTCATATATAATAATAATAATAATAATGATAATAATAATAAAATCGTCCTTCGATTTCTATGAAATAAAATCTTTATATTTTTACCTCTGATTTTAGCTCAACACTGCCACACGGTGTTCACCTGCATATAAACACTGATCGGGGCAGAACTATTTATTTCTATTTTTCTATATAGATTCAGATAAATATAAAATGCATCTTTTTCTTCTCCTTTTTTACACTTTTACTGTTGTTTTTTGGCCCGATTTAGCAAAAGTTGTGTTTGTGAGTGAATGAAAACAATCATCATCATCGTCATTGTTATAAAAAACAAAAACAGTTTTTACAGCTTCGTCTTTTTTTCATTCACTAAATATTTTAAAACTCGACGAGTCCTCGTTAACGTTTCATTTCAGGACGCTCCTGCTGCCGCGTGTGTTGTCATCCACCAGGGGGAGCTGTGACTCAATAGCACCGAGCGAGAGTTTGCTGCCGAGGAGTCAAGAGACGAAAAGGAAGTTTTCATCTCGTCCGCCTGACGTGTTTCACTTCTGCAGGACAGAAGACCCTGATCCACAGCCGAGGGTTCCACAACCACCTGACCACCATGTGACCACCATGTGACCATGATGTCACGATCATGTGAGCGTTTCATCCAAAAAAGTCAAATCCTTTATGAAAAAACTGTTTCAAACCTGTTTCTGTTTGTGCCTAGATCTGATTCATCCATTCATCTATCTGTAATGCATCCATCCAAACATTCATCCACCTGTAATGCATCCATTCATCCATCTGTAATCCATCCATTCATCTATCTGTAATTCATCCATCCATATGTAATCCTTGTATTCATTCATCTGTAACTCGTCCATTCATCTATCTGTAATACTTCTATTCATCCATTCATCCATCTGTAAGACTTCTATTCATCCATCTGTAATTCATCCATTCATCCATCCATCTATCTGTAATTCATTCATCCATATGTAATACTTGTATTCATTCATCTGTAACTCATCCATTCATCTATTTGTAATACTTTATGCATCCAACTGTAATCTGTAATTCATCCATCCAACTATCCACACATCTGTTATTCATCCATTCATCTATCTGTAATTTATCCATCCAACATTCATCCATCCAACCATCCACACATCTGGAATTCATCCATTCATCTATCTGTAATTTATCCATCCAACATTCATCCCTCCAACCATTCACACATCTGGAATTCATCCATTTATCTATCTGTAATTCATCCATCCAACCATCCATTCATCCATTCATGTGTCATTCATCCATTCATGTATCATTCATCCATTCATGTGTCATTCACCCGTGGACAGTGTCAATGAAAGTAAAGGATAAAAAAATAACTGCGACACAGAAAAGTCAGAAGATAGAAATGTGTTGTTGTCTTTTTTTTTTCTAACAGTCACTCGTTCACATTCATGCTGCGTCGCGTGTCCTGACCTCAGATGCATAGACTGAAAACAAAGAGAGAGGAAGAAAAGAGGAGGAGGAGCTACATGTAAAATGGTGATCTGTCGGCCAATCACAATCCTGGGACTGTTTTCATGCACTGATCCAGGATTTCCCACAATCCCACTGGATCCCGCTCGTGTTCTGGAACCTTTGTGGTTCCGTGACGTGGTGAGGAAAACGTCTGTTCAACAACTAAAGGTGCAACACGCAACATTCGGGATGAATGTCAGGAAATCACGTGTCACATATTGGACCTTTAATGCGCTCATACGCACACGCACACACACACACACACACACACACACACACACACACACACACACACACACATAGGTCCCCTCTGGTCTGTTTGTGACACCAGAGACAAAATGAAAAAACCCTGTTTAATAAAAATCTAATCTGCTTCACGGTCTCTGAAGAAGAGAGAAACTCCACAGACGTGACTTCATCTGACACACACACACACACACACACACACACACACACACACACACACACATCAGTCCTGACCTTTGACCTTTGTACACGTTACAAACACAACAGTCACATGAACACGTGCAGTAAACGGCCGTCGAAAAATAAAAAATAAAACATGTTGAGTTGTTTTTTCACTGCACCGTGTAAACAAAGAAAAGTGCTTGTGTTGGATTATTTTTTTTGTTGTTGTTGTTTTTGTTGTTTTTTTTTAAACGACACACGTGGGAACGTCTTTCGCGCCGAGATCCACGTCAGTGTTTCCGGAGCACGAGCCAAAAAACAAACACACGCGTGTCACATGCTCATGCCTCGTCTTTGGTGGCGGAAAAAAATAAAAAGCCTCCATGTTTTTTTTTTTTAATCTGTGATAATCCGCCAAGGAGAGGAGAAGAAGACGCAGACTCCCAGATGTCTGGGAATATTCTCAGGTTTCCTCTTCGTGGTGCTACAGGCTGGACGGGGGTTCTCCTCCTTCTTCTTCTTCTTCTACATGATTCTTAAAATTGATTTGGAACTGGTTCCAGATTATGATGGACTCTCGTCGTTATAATCCACGCTATAATAATAATCCCAGCGTCTTCTCCACCTGAAGAAAATTCCCAGTGAGTGTAACTCGGAGCCGTTTCCCTCCACGTTCTCTTGTTCCCACTGGGACCAGTTTGACCGCAGCGCTCCAACCGTGGGAGGGACCATTCTGCCCAAAACTCCGCCCCCCGTGTTTGATTGGACAGAGCGAATGGTCGGTCAGGAGTTGGAGCGATCTGCTCGGTCGGAGGGCGTCGCTCTGTCGTGGAGTCGTTTGTCGCGGTTGTTTGGCGACGCCTCCCCTTCACTGATCGGCGGGTTTGCCGCTCCCGGGCTCCGCCTCCCCCGCGTCTGCGCCCACGGTGAACTCGGTGACCCGTCGGGCCAGAGGGTTTGTGCTTTTCAGGAGCTCCATGGCCGAGACCCGGGCGCCGCCGCCGGACGACTTGCTGCCTTTCTTCTGGAGCAGGGCCATGAAGTTCTCGTTGCGGGAGCTGGAGCGTTGAGTGCTGCCCAGCGTCAGGTTCCTCAGGTCGCCGCCACCACCGCCGGGGCCGCCGCCAGGGCCGTGCTTCACCGGGGAAACCAGACTCTGCCGACTGCCGAAGGAGTCGGACGGTTCTTTACGGCCCAGAACCTTTCGCTTGGACCTGAAGAGAAGAAAGAGACACAAGAGCATGTCAAGATAATCCATCACCAAATCACAATAACAATCATTGTGATGGTATTTCACAGAATTTCAAAATAAAACACAATAAAAACACATTTATGATGAAAATTACTCCATTAGACAAATCTATTCGAATATGAACTCTGACCTCTGCAGATTCTTCTGCTTTTAGTTTAGAGTTTAACCTCAGAACAGGTGAGTGAGCCAGACTCCGCCCACTTACCTGAGTGTCAAACACAAACATTTAAACGTAAACTCTGGAGAAAACTTAAGCCTCAGTGTGAGTCTGAAAACTGCTTTAAATTTAGAGACGTGAAACCTTCTGCGTCTCTCTTGCTATTTTCAGCCTCTGTGTGAAAAAACATGAACACTTTGTTGCTTAGAGACCGTTTCTCCTCACAATCCACACAAAACACAAGGAATAAAGATAGAGGAATAAAAATGTAAGGGCCGCTGGTCCTGCAGTAGTTCCACTGTCGTTGCTAGGAAACCATGCGGCTGTTCGCCTCACGCCCTCCCAACAGGACAGTGTGTCTCTCGTCACACGCTGGAGGTTATTATAAGCTCACTGGCGGCTGAGGACATTAGTTTATACTGGTTACAGAGACGTGTGTGTGTCCAGACCTGTGTATGATAGTGAACAGGTCTTCAGTGGTGTGTGTCGTCAGCGTGCCGGCGAGCACGTCGTCATCTGTTTCCTCAGCGATGTGGAGAACTGCCCTCTCTCCGACCGAGTCGTCTGAAAAACGCAAGAAAACAAACATTGACGTGGAAATTCTGGGCACAGAGCAGTGGATCAACAGCTCCTGTGTGCTGTGATGTTTAAATCACTGACTTTCTCTATGGGGTTTGGTGTGGGAGAGTGAGTGCTTTACAAACTTCAGTTTCCTGTTGGAAAAGTGTGTCTGACAGTGAGATAAAGACGTGAACATGTGACATCGTAGACTTCAACTGACGTGGTTTTTATTACACAAGTCAGTGTTTTTCTGGTTGTTTTACCAAAACACACCCGCGTCTTTCCCAGTGAAAGTCAACGTGGAATCAGGTAATGAGATAATCGCACAGAACAACAGCATCACTGTCACAAACAGTGGGGATCGCTGTGTTTTGATTCGGTCTAATTTTCAAAGTCATTGGCTTTGATTTGCTTCAGCAGCAGAGAAAAAATGTCATCAGGGCAGAAAATCAGGAGGAAACGACATGAAACACAGTGGGGAAGATTTTCCCAGGCTACGATTAAACGCGTGTATATGACGTGATGGTAAAACATAAAAAATATTGCTGAGTCGTGTTTAAACTTCAGATATACTGAGTCTTCAGACAGAAAATGCTATGGTACGACAGGAGCTACCAACATATGCTGTACTTCAAAGTACTACAAACTACTATGAACTATGTTGTACACCACACTCGTAAACTGTGCTAATATTTTAACCTAAATATAGCTAATGGATATATTAACAGCTAACCAATGCTAGCTAGAAGCTGTTGACTATATTGTGGCAGAAAATAAAGCTAAGAACGTCTAGCTAGCATGGTTAGCATATGTATTTAGCTATATTAAGGTTAAACCATTAGTGGAGTTTATGTGCGTGGAGTAAAATAATTCAGTAGTCTTTGATAAGGAGTTCTTTTATTTTTAGTAACAGCATTTGGATATATCAACAGCTAGCCACGCCAGCTACAAGTTGTTAACTATATTGTGGCAGAAAATAGAGCCAAGAACTTCTAGCTAGCATGGTTAGCTGTCGATATATCCATAATAATAAAAAACAGGTGGAATGTCTCACCTACTTAAAATATCTTCTGCTACTCCAAAATTTTAAATAAATGTAAATATAATAATTTAAATCCAAAACAGATTATCTTCTCATTTATCTGTGGTTTCACGAATTCAAACGAAAGTTGCTACGCAGCCATTTTGGGAGAAAATTATAAAATTAAAAAATATTTTCAAAAAATGATTAATCACCTTAATTAATATTGTGTAAAACATATACTGGGCAGGCCGATGTAAATCCACTGGGAATCATCTCACCTGCCATAATCCTGTTGCTGCCCATTTTCTCTTCCAGCTCCGTGAGAGAGGAATCCTGCAGAGACGACTGAAGTGACGACTCCTTTGAACTCTCCTCGTCAGGATCCAGGTGGTTCTCCTCTTGTTCTGGCATATCTGGGACACAAGGAGCACTGGGGATATCATCAGGTGCAAACGCTCCGACAGGAGACCGAAGGCCCACGGGGCTGTCTGTCTGCGGCGTCTGTCGGTCTGTGCTGCCGTTAGAGGAGGAGTGGACTGATGTGGGAAGATGCAGAACATTTGGCTTCTTCGGAACCGGAGGAGGAACCTAAAAAAAAAGGAATGTAAATGGTTTTAGTGCAACTCAATACAAAGATTTACTCACTGACGAAGGTGACCTTCCTGACCTTAGGTTTCTTTCTCTCTGAGAACTCGGTGAAACAGGACATTGTCATCCTCGAGGGCAGCGTCTTGCTCTTGTCCTGCAGCTCCTGGGCCTCTTGGTGACTGCACGGAGAAGGAAGTGAACCCCCATCCTCGGGCCTCAGACGTATGTCTGCTTCTGCCTCAAACTCTGGCTCTAGCGTTGGGTCCTCCAGAAGTGGCTGTGGATCTGGAAGAGGAGGGAGGTCAAAGAGGGTCTGGGGGAGTGGCAGGAATGGATGGTCATAGCCGGTTTGTGCTGTGGTGTGGAGATTTAAATCTGGGTAAACAGAAGTACTCGAGGTTTGTGGAGGTGTTTTTTTGGGTTTGGGTTTTCTCATGACTTTGTAGATGTTGCCCAGAGGCACAGGCCTGTCTATGGGTGAGGCAGGAGGTGAGTCAAGGGCAAGGGGGGAGGTAGAGGAGGGGGATGGAGACTTAAGAAGAAGATTAATGGGCCGCTTTGGCAAAGGGGGCTTGACTGCGACAGGTGGTTTGGGTTTTGGTAAAGTGGGCGGAGGACTAGGATCTTCGCCCAGATCGCGGCCATGTTGCTCTTCTTCAATGGTGTCAGACGCACCATCAGGACAGTCCTCTAAGTCACCACGAGACACAGAACGCAACCGGACAGTCTTCAGCTCATTCTGGGAAACCACAGGTAATGTCTGTGAAGGGCTGATTTTTCCCGGTTTTGACGCTGTGGACGTGTCAGAATGACGTCTACTGGCCTTTTGCTTTGGCTTGATTGATGACAGATCCAGATGTGCATTCCCAGGCATCTCAAAGGACAACCTCGACCTCACCGTTGGGTCTTTGGGGGACGGTAATGATGATTTCCTTTCTGGGATCTTTGGGCGCATTTTGCACCCTAGCGTCCCGACCATTCCCTGACCTGCCGCATGGCTGACAGGAACAGTCGAGGTGGGAGTCTCTGACTGGCTAGAATAACCACTTGATGGGGACATAACTCCAGGGGGTTTGAAGGGCGAGGACGCCTTAATGTCAGTTTCAATGGAGAGTTGTGCCGGCGAGGTGGCTCTTGAGGTGGAAGGAGAGTCCAGAAGAGACTCGGAGCTGCCTCTGACTTTCATACATTCAATCACTGTGGTACCTGTTGCTGTGCTGGAGCCTGATAGAGACCTGGGGAAGAAACAAGAGTATTTTTAATCTTTACCTAAGATAATTCATAATTCAAGAATACTACAGAGTCAGTACTTGCAGCTTACATAAAGTACACTATCATTTCCTACCTGTAGGGATCGTTCTTCCACTCCCCCAGCTGCCAGTGAGTAGGGAAGGTCAGCTCTGTGTCTCCCTCCTTCTCTGGTGCCTGGACCTCCAGAATTGGCGGCCCATTGCTGCTTCCACGAACAAGCTCTCGCTCACTAACACTTGATTTAGAGGAGCTGGGCAGGAGAAAGTCCGGCTGGAAGTCTGGGAAGTGGTCTCTTGGGATGTGCAGGCTTTTCGGGCGACCGTCCCTATAGAGTCCACCATGGTGGTGGATCCTTCCCTCTGCTTCTCCAAGGTTCTTCATTAGCGAGACACTCCTCACAGGCGGCGGAGGCTTGCGCTTGGACTTCTTGAGTGAGATGGAGCGGGACCGTAGGCGCAAGCGGCCTTCTGTGCTGTAGTCCGATGCTGTGACGGAGATTGTGTCAGCGGTACTTGCGCTGTCCTCAGAGCTGCCTCTGGGGTAGAGGAGAGCGTAGTTTTCGCGGTGGTCGGCCATTGTCAAAACATTCCCGTTCCTTGTCGACAAAGCGTGTCCATCTGGATGATCCATACCTCCCTCAGGAAAGCAAAAGGAACCGGAATCCGTTGGCGTTGAAAGAGAACGCTCTCGGAACTTGAAGGCATTCTGTGCTGCTATGGAACGTGCTGACCTCTCCCTCCCTCTCCCAGTCTCCCCTCCTCCTCCTCCTCCGCCTCTCCCTCCATCTGCTGCAGCCCCTTCTGTCTCGCTCCGTTTACCCATCATTGATGCTGGTATGATAGTCCCTCCTCTCTCCAGAGGCTCCGACACAGACGTGAATGAACTGGAATGTGAGCTCACCGTCTGTCCCGACCTCACCAACATCACACCGTCCTGCACCCCCACGCCAGTGTTACCGATGACGCTGTGCTGTTTGGGAGGAACCGCCGGTCCTTTGTTCATGCTGTAATTGTACGGCTCGTTCCACGCTCCAGGAGAAAAGGTGGATCCTTTGGGTCCATTCCAGGAGGTGGAGGGCGTGTTTGAGCACAGAAGTCCAGAGTGGTCCATAGTTACCTGGTGACGCTGGTTCCTTGAAACCCTTTGATCTGTGGGTTTATCTGTGAAGTGAAAGATAAGATGGAGAGAGTTACTACAGGTGAACGCATCATGATTTATCAGATGCTGAACAATAAAGTCTGCTGACTTTGTTTCTGTTTTTATCGCTCATTCCACATATTGTTCAATATCAAGAACATCCTCACTAAAGCATGTAGCATGGCACTGCTAATACTTCTGCAAAAAGTAGCAATGGTATAGTAGCAGTCCTAATATTAGCTAATGGTGGACAAACAACTGCTAGGACCGCTAATGCTAATACAAACAGCAGATAAACTACTGTTAGCATTAGCATTAGCGGTCCTAACAGTAGTTTGTGATGTAGTTGTGAGAAAAGTGAGATTGTACGTCTTCGTATGTGTTTCCCGTCCTGTTTGGCACCAAACCACCACATATTTTGCAGAGCAGCTTTGTTTGCTCGTCACAGCTACAGTTTCTGTCACCTTCTTCCTCGGTAAACAAACTTCACCCCCAGTATTTAAAAGCTGAAAAGACAGAGTCTGACTGGAAAACTGTGGCTCATATTATTGGGTAAATGAATATGTCCAGATCTTTGGACCAGAGCAGAGTTTTGCAGACTCACAGATCACTGCCAGCAATAGCACCCTCTACTGAGAGAAACAGGTTACTGCAAACCTGAGGCAAGGATTTAATTCCAGGTCCAAAAAGAGTTTCCTAAATTTCCTGCATTTCCCTGAGAAATGAGGTCAGGTTTCTGCAGCTAAAACACTTTTTTTAAACAGTTTTATTTTGAAAGTTAAATTCTGTCCGTTCTCTTCTTCTCAGCCTTCAGTTGAAGTGAGTTCACAGTTTGTGTGAGCGGAAACTCGATCTGCTCTCCAGCAGCACGAGAAACAAGAAACTGAATTAGGAGAGAAAACACTGGGGGGAGGAGGGTCTGACACACACACACACACACACCTGCAGGTGAGGTGGCGTCGAGGTCAGAGTGCGTCTTCCTCAGGACGAGGTTCTGGTGGGGGGTGTTGGTGACGGGCTCCAGGGAGTGAGGCTGGTGGGGGGAGGGTTCTCCCGGAGACGGGGAGGGGGAGTGTTGGAGGAGGTCGACGCCGTGGAATTTACCTCCTCCTGCTGCTCCTGCTCCTGCTGCTGCTCCACCTGAGGAAGACGAGCAGAGAGGTCAACGCGGGGACACGGGGACGTCCACACGACTGTTTTCATTTTAAAAACACAAATATTGAGAAATACATGTGGTTCAGTTTAAGTCTGAAAACTGCGGCGTTGTGGTCTGAAGTCTGGACGGAGAAAAGTGGAAACTTTTCGAAAACGATGACGCAGCGAAACGCATTATTATTATCTCAAATATCAGCCGCGGACAAAAAGCTCCATGAACGCCTTCTGTTCATTCTCAGGCTCCCAGACTTTTCACCATATCATTAGTAACACAGCAGAGGAGACAACTGACTTCCTGTGAACACATGAACAGTCGCGTGACATACTTTTACAGGTGTGTTACGAGGAGGAAACAAAGAAGTGGAGCTGCAGCGATTATTTCATTATTCAACGTCTTAATAATCCAGGCATTGGTTTGTTTTTTTCAATAACTTAAACGCTCCGTTAAGTTTCTTTGATTTTTCAGCTTCTTAAATGTGAATATTTTCTTTTTCTTTGCCCCATAAAACAAAGACAACCACTAAAACTCAATCATCTTGTGTTCGGGGACAAAAACACTGACATTTCATCACTGATTTCATTCAGAACCTGTTTGTGCTCTGATGAAAAGCAAAAGTCTGTTTTTCTCTCCTGTTCAGTTTCACCCACTCAACATCTGCAGCAGAGCAGCCGCCTCATTCATTCATTCATTCATGCTGCATCTGAGTTATGACTCAGTCGTCACGTATCTCCAAATATAACTTCGGTCTTTTTACTCAACGGGAAAACTTTAAATGTTCACATGAATGTGAACGTGTGATTCCAGAACCCTCTCCTCCTCAAAGGTCAATCTGCTGTCGCTCCTGAAGACGTCAATAATCCGCTCTGTGGAATCTGTCCTCACTTTTCAGCTCAGAGACAAAAGACAACCATTTATTGGTCACATTTTCTCTTCAGTTCGTCCCACAGACTGTCCTGTCCACAGACTGTCCTCTCCTGGACAGGACCACGTCCAAACACACACTGACATCATGTTTGTGGATGATGATTAGCATTAGCCAGAGTTAGCTAATGCGACCTCGGTGAAAACTGTGATTCAGACAAAAGCTAATAAAAGCTAATTATCTTTGTGTGATGTTACAGAAGATAATGAACGTAAAAAAGTGTGGTGTCGTAAAAGAAGTATAAGAGAAATGTAAGAATTAAAGATGAATGCTGGCGTTCCTCAGGGCTCAGGTTTAGGTTCCACACATTTTAAGTAGAAGAAAATTCACAAGAGATGTCACATAGTGCAGCTTTAAGCCTCCTGTGGACGATAAAGTGGTAGAAGACGAATGGAAGCAGAGAAACGGAGCGTTGCACTCATATACTTGTCATTACGGTAGAACCTCGGGAATTCTGCGGACCGAGCATTCAATCAGGGACGAGATTCTGTCAGCTTCTCAGGGCCGTAATTCCTGAACGGTGGAATAAATAACTGGCAGATATGGAACGTGAACGTTATCTTGGGGGGAAAAAGGAGGCAGAAGAAACTCACTCAGGGACAATTCTACAGCCAGAAAATCTAGATAAATCCTCATGGTGCTCAGAAGACGCTTCGTTGATGTGAAAGTTTGACGCATATTTTATCCATTTCTAGTCTTTAATAAAAAGGTTCAGGGACAAACAGATGGAGGACGGGGAGGAGGAGGAGGAGGAAGGAGATTGGTCCAAGGTAGCCATGACAAAATGTTCTCTCATCCTCCTTCATCCTCCTTTCCTTTCCATCACCTCGTCACCACTCGTCCCTTCCAGGCTTCTCCTCTTTCACTTCCTCTCTCTTCCTTCGCTGCTGCTGCTTTTTTCCTCTCTCTCTCCTTCTTTCCATTTTTTTAGGGAGGAAAGAGAGAGAGAGAGAGAGAGAGAAGAGTGGCGAGTTGCCATGGCAACAGCCAGCTGGCTGTGAGCTACCTGAGAGGCAGAGGGGATGAGAGACTGGGCGTCACGGTAACAAGCCTGGATAAATCTGCTCACACGCTTCTTTTCATCAAATCAGTGAAAAAAGAAGAAAAGTCATATTCTTTTTCTGACAGTGAATGTGACACATTCATGTTTTCAATGACCTTCATTCATTCATTGCAAATAACAAGTGATTGAGTGTGTGTGTGTGTGTGTGTGTGTGGGCGTACTGCTTCGAGCACATATGTATTACATTTATTATAGGATCTTTCACTGACATTAATGTATAAAAACCTTCACATTTATGTATAAAACCTTCACATTTATGTATAAAAACCTTTAAATTTATATATAAAAACCTTTACATTAATGTATAAAACCTGCTGCATTGTGTATTTTATACACTGCAGCCTTTGTGTTTGCTGTGTTTCCAGAGTGAGCTAAAATGACAATGACTCCAGTAGTGTAGCATTAGCCAGAGTTAGCTAAAATGACAGCGGCTCCAGTAATGTAGCATTAGCCAGAGCTAGTTAAAATGACAGCGACTCCAGTAATGTAGCATTAGCCAGAGCTAGTTAAAATGACAACTGCAGTAGTGTAGCATTAGCCAGAATTAGCAAAAATGAAAACTGCAGTAGTGTAGCATTACAGAGTTAGCTAAAACAAGAATCCATTTTATTTCAATATTATTTTATTAATATTAATATGAATGAATATTATGATGCGTTTGTTTGACAGAGAAAACAGTGAAATATTAAACTTCCGTCTCTGTTTCTGTCTGTGAGACAGAAAATGTGACACAAGTACAAAACCACAGGACAGCGTCATGATCACCTGACCTTCCTCTCCTCCACACAGCGGGTGAGAGAGGGAGAGAGAGAGAGAGAGAGAGGTGCAGAAAGACATAGAGATATTTAACTATAAATGGATTCACATGAGGAGAAGGAGAGAGAGAGAGAGAGAGAGAGAGAGAGAGAGAGAGAGGCAGCCAGTGACGAAGCAGTTGCTATGCCAAAACCACACACACACACACACACAACACACACACACACACACACACATCCAAACTAAAGGAGGCTGAGGCTCAGTTGAGATGTGTGTGTGTGTGTGTGTGTGTGTGTGTGTGGAAGCAGGAGATTCAGAATGATGTTACTGAGGATGACCACAGCATACTAACAACTCACACACACACACACAAGGCTGACGAGCAGAGACATCGTGTGTGTGTGTGTGATCGGAAGACCAAAATGTTATTGACGTCAGATCTGCTCTCTGCAATGTTCGTTTTCTACCCTAAATCTGTGTGTGTGTGTGAGTGAGTGTGTGAGTGTGTGAGTGAGTGTGTGAGTGAGTGAGTGAGTGAGTGAGTGAGTGAGTGAGTGAGAATTTCAGGCATGAATAAACAAACTGAACGAGCAACAATGAAGAATGTGCGTCGTAGTAAAACCACACTCTGCCTGTTTGCATCTTCAGTGTCATTTCGCTCGTTTTAAAATATTCATGTGCAGCTTTGTTGTGATAAAGCTTCATAAGAGTGAGAGCGTATTTAGATCATTTGTCTCTGATGTAAAAAAGGAAGGAAAAAAAATGGATTAAAAGCCAGTTCTCCACTACCTGACCATGAATCTTTACGTTTGCTAAACTCAGGTAATGCATCGCTTCATTACCTGAGTTAAGTTCGGGTTTTTAATGCAGTGAAACCTCAGCAGCTCTCTTCACATCTCCGTCGCCGCAGAAAAGGAAAAACACGCACCTGTGATATCGAGCGGGATGAAGTGAGCCGGCGCTCGTCTGCCCAGGTGCCAGCGCGGCTTCTCCGCCACAGGAGGCCCCGCGTTCACCGACGTGGCCGCGCTGCTGCTGCTGCTGTTGTTGCTGCTCCAGCCCAGAGGGGGGCGATCTGAGCCACAGGGGGACGGCGACGGGGACGGGTCAGTCGCCGACCTCAGTCCAAACACAGAGGAGGCGGTTTCATCTTCGTAGAGCTGTTTGGAGGCCGGCTGTGGGACGGGAAAGAAAGACGAGAGTGATTTTTCAGGCGGGGAAATCCCCACACCAAACCCCATAGAGAAAACCAGTGATTTTAGCTCGCGGGGACACATGAGCTGCTGGTCTACTGCTGCCTCGTGTGGTCACTCTGTGTCACTGACGTAAATCCGAACACAAGACTTTTAATGCCGAATTCACTGAAATAAGACATTTGAACTTAGTAAGAGATGCAACAGTGGATCAACAACTCCTGTGTGCTGTGATGTTAAAATCATTGGTTTTCTCTATGGGGTTTGGTGTGGGAGAGTGAGTGCTTTACAAACTTCACTTTCCTGTTGGAAAAGTCTGTCTCACAGTGAGATAAAGATGTTCTTAAGATATCGTAAACTTAAACTGACGTAGAGTTTATTCAGTGAGTCTTTTATAAAGTGGATAAAATCTGTTTATTTCCTGTTATCTGTACCGGCGGCCATGTTTTCACTGAGCTCACAGTGGCTCGTCTCCAACTGCTTCTTGGCTCGGGACGCACGAGATATAAATACCTCATAGAAAAATCCCAAATAATCCCTCTGAATCTGAAGTATATCGACTCTCACTGCCAAACCGCCATTAAGCAAGGCACCAGATTCCAAACCTTAGATTCTCTGGCTTTTAAAATGAATGAAACAGATTGAATGAACGCTGCCTTTGTGCGTTAAGATATTAAGATTCTTTAAAAAGTGAGTAAGAGGGCGGGGCCAAAACTGAGATTATACATTATTCTCGATATTTTACAACATTCAGTGACAAATTACAAATAACAAGTGAATCCTGTCCTTTCTTCAGATGGATGTTGCAGTTCTTTAACGTCACAAACAAATCCTGCTGAGAACTGTGATGGAAGGGGCGGGGCTAACTGTGTTTTGATAGAAAAAGGAGAAAATATCCAAAAGAGGATCAGTGGCACTAATAAAGAGTGTTTCTGCAGAAATACTCAAAGTCAACTTTAAACAGTGAACATCACTCTCCCACACCAAACCCCATAGAGAAAACCAGTGATTTTAGCTCGCGGGGACACAGGAGCTGCTGGTCTACTGCTGCCTCGTGTGGTCACTTTGTGACACTGATTTAAATCCGAACCAAGAATTTTTAAAGCCGAAGTGACAAAATAAGACATTTGAACTTAGTGACGGAGGCAGCAGTGGATCAACAGCTCCTGTGTGCTGTGACGTTAAAATCGCTGATTTTCTCTATGGGGTTTGGTGTGGGAGAGTGAGCGGTTTACAAACTTCCTGTTGGAAAAGTGTGTCCAACAGTGAGATAAAGACGTGAACATGTGACGTAGATATGTGTGTGCGTGTGTGTGTGTGTGTGTGTGCGTGTGTGTGTATGTGTGTGTGTGTGCGTGTGTGTGTGTGTACCAGGAAGATGAAGTCAGGTCTCTTGTTGATGGAAACAGGTGAGCGGCTGACGGAGGTGGACGCGTCGTCAGAACTCTGCGAGGACGGATGTCTGAACGTCTGACCGGTCAGTTTGGAGTCGCACAACTGCTCCTCAAAGTCTGTACACACAACAACAACACACACACGCACACACACACACACAACAACAACACACACGTGTGCAAATCACACAACATCACAAACAGACAAGGGGAAAAAAGAGGTTTTGAGTTAGTGTTTCTGCAGCGCACAATACAACAGCGCACGCACACACACACACACACACACACACACATAAATAAAAGTGCTGTTTTTCATCACCCGTAGTTTTCCCTCCTCTCTCTTCTGACCAAACTGCTGCTGTAGAACATGAACCTCCTCACGTTTACGTCTCATCTTCTCATGAGACTCTGCATTTACTCTCTCTCTCTCTCTCTCCCTCTCTCTCTCTCTCCTTCTCCTTCCCTCCTTCCTTTTCTCTGGTCATCCCTGAGTTTCTTCTTACTCATCTGAAGCTCTCTCTCTCTCTCTCTCTCCTCTCTGCGGCAAACTGACTCCCCCTCAGAGCCATTTGTAAACAGATTCCTAACCCCCCCCCACCCCTCCTCTACACACACTTTGCCCACTGCCTTGCCTTGCGCCACACACGCACACAAAAACCACATTCCCCCTCCCCAGCCCCTCAACCAATCCTTCACCCCCCAAAACACACACTCCCTACACACTGATCCTTAAAGCCATCCCACACACACACACACACACACACAGAGCTTGTATTAAGTTGTGGGTTGGACTTGCTCTACTGGACAGTATAGATTCTTAAGGCCATGGTTGCCAGGGGATTTTAAAGGGGTGGGGTTATCGCAACGACACCACCCACAGACCCACTAAGCAGGGAGTGGGAGGAGTCAATGGCAACGTCTAATGTGTTTGTGTTGAGGAAATTTGACCTGGTCTCTTTAAATGATTATTTAAAGAGGCAGGATGAAGAAATTAGATTACTTTTAGATTCAGGGATGGATGACTGACCATCCAACTGACTGACCATCCAACAACTAACCGTCCAACCGACTGACCATCCAACCGTCTGACCACCCAACTGACTGACCACCCAAAAGGCTGACCATCAACAGGCTGACCATCCAAAAACTAGCGTCAGCTTGACTGACCGACTGACCATCCAACAGCTTCTGCCGTCAACCGACTGACCATCCAACAGACTGACCATCAACGAGCATAACCCGTCTGACCGGGCCTGACATCCAGCCGACGAACCATCCAGCGTCGCAACAAATCCAGCGAATGACCATCCAACCAGCGACCATCCAACAACTAACCATCCAACCGACTGTATCAATAACTATCAACGGAAGCTGACCATCCAACCAACTGACCATCAACCATACAACCAACTGACCATCCAACCAACTGACCATCCAACCAACTGACCAACCAACTGACCATCCAACCAACTGACCATCCAACAACTTACCATCCAACTGACTAACCATCCAACCAACCAACTATCCAACCAACGATCATCCAACTAACTATCCAACCAACTGATCATCCAACCAACTGGCAGTCCAAATGACTGACCATCCAACCAACGATCATCCAAATGACTGACCATCCGACAAACCATCCAACCAACGATCATCCAACTGACTGACCATCCAACCAACCGTCTGACTGATATGTTGTTATTTTGCCCCCTAGAGGCCACAGAGTGTACGACTGTTACTTTAACAATAATTGGACATTTCATGTGTTAAAAGGCTAAAGGATCAGAAATAATAATAACAATAATAATATAATAAGAATCATAATGATAATAATAATAATAATAATAATAATAATACATCTGATAAAAAAACATTCAAACACTGACAGTTCAGCAGGTTTATGTCATAAAATATGATATCATATATAAATAAATAGATGCAATGCAGACATGACCACGCCCACTTTTAAACACAATCTTGTTTTCCTCTGTAAACTGTTAAATAGTGTGTGTGTGTGTGTGTGTGAGAGGGAGAGAGAGAAAACAGCCGGATCAGCTGAAAGAACAGAAGCCAAACCTCAAGTCACTCACACTGCAGCGTTAAAAAGGAGAAGAAGAAGAGGAGGAGGAGGAGGAGGAAGTGAGGTGTCAGCAAGACATGAGGTGAAGAGAGGAGGAAGAGGAGGGAGAGGATATGAAAATGAGGAGGCAGGTGGAGAAGGTAACGAGAAATAAAGATAAAACACAGAGAACACAATAATAACCTGATCATCATCATCATCGTCATCATCATCATCAGAACCACAGCAGAACAGAAGGTGAACACTTACTGATCCAGGTTTGAGACCAGAAACACAACTGAGACCAGGAGGAGGAGGAAGAAGAAGAAGAGGAGGAGGAGGAAGCAGCAGGGTGTAAAGGTATGCTGGCCCCTCCCACTAACACACACACACAACCACAGTCACAATACACAGGTTAGTGATGCATGAGTGCTTGTCTGGGCCGAGGGGTGTGTGTGGTGTGTGGGTGTGCGTGTGTGCGTGTGTGTGTGTGTGTGCAATGCGTGTGGTGTGTCGTGTGTGTGTGTGTGTGTGTTGTTAAGTGTGTGTGCGTGTCCATTCACACACAAACTCATCCATCCTGACAATATTTGACCTGGTTGTGTGTGTGTGTGTGTGTGTATGTGCACTGCTGTGTGGACATACGCGTGCGTGTGTGTGTGTGTCCAGAGAAAAGTTTAATAACTGAGGAATATCATTGAACATACAGGGATTATTATTAAGTGTTGGTGTTGTTGTGTTTTCGTTGCTGATAATCTGGATTATTCCATGCGTTGTACAGGTTTGGCCAAAACAACCCTTGACCTTCAGCATCTTCATTCAACTAATCCACGTAAATTCATGACTTGTTCACACAGAACATCTCTTAATCTCATTTTATGTGAAATTAGAAATTCATAAAAGTGGGATATTAATGTCAACATTGACAGGAGACACTCAGTCTTAAATAATCCAGGCAAATCCACTTGTTTCAATTAGATTACAGCAGATTGGCGAGAAGGAAACGCCGTTTTCACACAACAGTGAGATAAATCTGTCTGCTGCGAAAAAAAAAACAAAACACAAAAACCAAAACAGACTGTGGGCGCGCTGCGACGCACACACACGGAGAGAACGTGAGAAACAGCCGGAGAACGAAGGTCAGGTTCATAACTGAGGAGGAGGAGGAGGAGGAAGAGGAGCAGCGGATGAATGTTTGACTGCTCTGAGGCCAGAGAGAGAGAGGTGGTGAAGACGAGGCCGTCCACCACAGTGTTATATAACACACACACACACACACACACACACACACACACAAGCAGATGGAGCCACAGAACACAAACAGATACTGAGATACAAGCTGAAAACACACACACACACACACACACACACACACAAATGAAGAGAAACGACAGGGAAAGATGAATGACTTCACACACACACACACACACACACACACACACACAGCGGCTGTTGTCCACCTACAACTGTCTCCATCCATCTTACATCATTATACACTGAGACACACACACACACACACACACACACACACAGTGACGTCCATTCATTTAAACAGTCTTATCACTACTAACCTTAACCTTAACCACAATTCAAATGTCATTTCTAAACTTTAACCAGTTCCTCAGGAATCAGGCTGAGCCTCATTAGGACCAGGTTTTGGTCTCCGTCAGTTCACTTCTTGAGTGTCTTGACGTCTCGAGATCAAAGTGCTGGTGTTTGGCTGCTGTGAGTCACTTCCTGTTCCTACAGTCACACATCTGGATTTAACCTGGACGTCAGTCACGTTGGTGAAGTGGTGAATCCAACTTTTTTACTTCAGAAAGTAAACAAAGGTCAAACATGATGTAAATAACATCAATCTATATAATCTGTGTCATTATTTCTCTGTTGATTTGTTCAAGGTCTCCTCACTCCTTCACCCTCACTCATTCACCCTCACTTCTTCACCCTCACTCCTTCATCGTCACTTCTTCATCCAACACCTCACTCCTTCATCCTCACTTCTTCATCCGACACCTCACTCCTTCATTCAACACCTCACTCCTTCATTCTCACCCCTTCATCCAACACCTCACTCCTTCATTCAATGCCTCAATCCTTCATCCAACACCTCACTCCTTCACCCTCACTCCTTCATTCCATCCCTCATCCTTTCATTCAGCACCTAACTAATTCATCCTCACTCCTTCATTCAATGCCTCACTTATTCATCTTCACTCCTTTATTCATCCTCACTCCTTCATCCTCACTTGTAGTTAAATGACTGTTTAAATGGAGAGGTTGAGCAAAGGGTGAGAGAGCATGAGTCACACAGAGAGAGAGAGAGAGAGAGAGAGAGGTGTGTTACCTGAGGAAAACACACACACACACACGCACACACACACACACACACACCAGTGTTTATATAAAACAAACCTCAGATAACAACACAAAGGTGAAACCCCCACACACACATTATTCCTCTGACGCACACACACACCATAAACACACACACACACACACCATATCTGCATAATAACACACACACAGTGAAACAGTCGACACACACACACACACACACACACACACACACACACACACACACACACACTTCATTCCCACCATTTCTGATCCCTCTCCTTCACACACACACACAGTCACACACACACAGTCACACACACACACAGTCACACACACACACACACACACAGTCACACACACACACACACAGTCACGCACACACACGGATCACGGTTACCTTGCAGCAGACTCTGGAGGTTGAGCTGCGCCTGCTGGTGCAGCTCCTCGACACACTCCGGCCTGCTCCACGGTCCAAACACGTTCACGCTCTGTTGCCATGGCGACCCGAAGTGGGCCGCGCCGCTGATGCTGCCGCCGCCTCCTCCGCCGCCGCCACTGATGCTGCTGATGCCGTGGCTGCCATCGCCGTGACTACTGCTGCTGCTGCCGCCGCCGCGTCTGCCGCCGCTCTCTGCCTCCAGACTGAGGGAGGCTGAGGAGAGAGGGAGAGGGAGGAGGGTGGGAGGGAGGGTGGAGGAGGAGGGAGGGAGGAGAGGAAGTGAAATAAGATCATTAAGAGTTAAAATAAAAAAGAGAAGCGGGGGAAATAATGAAGAAAAGGGAGGATGACGGGGAAATGAAAGATGACAGCGGGTAGAAAGAAGGAGGAGAAGAAGAAGGGAGGGAGGGAGGACAGGAGGGGAAACGATGAAGGAGATAAATGATGACACAGGAGAGGAGAGAATGTGAAGAGAGGAGCAGGAAAAAAGAAAGAAACATGATAAATATGAGGTGAAGAAAAGAAGGGATGAGGAGAGAGAGAGATCACATGTAAATAAAAAACCTCTGAATTTGCATAACTAATACCAAGAGACATAGATTACATAATCCCGTGTGTTGTCAGGGAGAAGAAGGACCGAGGAAGGAAGGAAGGAAGGAAGGAAGGAGAGGTGAAAGTGAGGAAGCAGGGAGACAAAAAAGGATTGTGACAGAGAGAGAGAAGGAGAGAAGGGCTTAAAGAAGGAGGGAAGGAAGTGTCACAGCGTGTCAAAGTAAAAGCCCCCAAACACAAACAATCCCTCGAGGAGACAAACAAAGTCGCCACAAGGTGTCGCTGTTCACTCCAGCAGGACGAGATCACTGTAACCATGACAACAGAACACCGCGGCTGTGACGTGAAAATGTTCTAAGTGTTCATTAAGCTGTGAGAGGCTACGGTGGCCTGGAAGTGCAAAACATTCATTCATACACAGCATAAATCCCTTTCACACTCTCCCACACCAAACCTCATAGAGAAAAACGCCGATTTTAGCTCGCGGGGGACACAGGAGCTGCTGGTCCACTGCTGCCTCGTGTGGCCACTTTGTGTCACTGAAGAGTGTCTCAAATAAATATTTCAGAAGCCGAATTTTACGAAATAAGACATTTGAACTTAGCGATGGAGGCAGCAGTGGATCAACAGCTCCTGTGTGCTGTGACGTTAAAATCACTGATTTTCTCTATGGGGTTTGGTGTGGGAGAGTGAGTGCTTCACAAACTTCAGTTTACACAAGGAAAAGTCAGTCTAACAGTGAGATAAAGACGTGAACATGTGACGTAGATATCGTAGACTTACAAGAACAACCAATAGGAGGCACACTCTCTCTCTGAGCTGCTCTGTGATTGGTCAAATTCTCAATAGGAGGCGTGGAAGACTAGTTTGTAAAGCACTCACTCTCCCACACCAAACCCCATAGAGAAAATGAGTGATTTTAACATCACAGCACTCAGGAGTTGTTGATCCACTACTGCCTCCATCACGTTGTCTCAAATGTCATATTTTGTAAAATTCGGCATTAAAATTCCTTCATTCAGGTTTACCTCAGTGACACAAAGTGACCACACGAGGCAGCAGTGGACCAGCAGCTCCTGTGTCCCCGCGAGCTAAAATCACTGATTTTCTCTATGAGGTTTGGTGTGGGAGAGTGAGTGCTTTTACAAACTTCAGTTTCCTGTTGCTAAAGTCTGTCTGACAGTGAGATAAAGACGTAGATTTGTATGTTAACGTTAGGAAGATGTGTGCCTTTAAATTAAATATGTGTGTGTGTGTGACAGAGTTAAATAATGTGTGTTTTAAGTCACATAAGCCCCAGGAGTTTGTGGAAAATGAGACACTAATGACTGTAAACACACAGCTTGGAGGGACACACACATGCACGCACACGCACAAACACACACAGAAAATCACATACACACACACGCACACACACACACACACAGTGTATCATCAAACCTCTGAGACTTCAGTGAGTTTCTCTCCTCACATCAGCAGATTTAACAAACTAACAGGTTTTTAAGGTTCTTCACTGAATTCTGCTCATTTTGTCCTGTCTAATTAGAAAGTATGAGTATTATGATTCTGTAAACATAATTATATTATAAAATACTTTTCAAAAATGTAAATTAGTGTATTTTTGAAATAATGTGTATTTTTGAAAATAGAAAAACTTTTACACTGTTTTACATTTATTGACAGTTTTTTCACACTGATATTTACCAGTGATTCAGCCCAGTATTAGTGACTATTATGATCTTAGTTTGGTTCATTATTTTCCTGCTAATGTTGGCTGATATTTCCTGTATTTGCTATTATTTCACAACTGTTTTCCTGTGATTTAACTCTTTTTATTTAGTCTAGTATTTATTAGTACTTGTTTGGTACGGAATTTCAGCCTACAGTGGCCCCTGAGGGACAGCAGTCAGCACACAGTGAAGCCTCAGCTCAGTGCTGCCCTCTGCAGGAGAAGCAGAGACACATTGGTCACTGAGAGGACGAACCACAAAGTCCATGAATTATTGATGAGACGCTGTGAGGAGAACATTTTACTTCAATTATCTTTATATTCTGCAGTTTTCAAGTTTGTCGCCGTCTGCAAAAGTTTAAAAACACAAAACACATTTTTTTTATATGTATGCTAATATCACACACACACACACACACACACACACACACTGCTGCCGAGAACCAGCGAGACACAGAGGCTCTACGTCAGTCTACGTCTTTATCTCACTGTCAGACAGACTTTTCCATTAGGAAACCACTCACTCTCCCACACCAAACCCCATAGAAAAAATCAGCGATTTTAGCTCTCGGCGACACAGGAGCTGCTGGTCTACTGCTGCCTCGTGTGGTCACTGAGTGTCACTGATTTAAATCCTAACGAAGGATTTCATAAGCCGAATTCACAAAATAAGACATTTGAATTTAGCGATGGAGGCGGCAGTGGATCAACAGCTCCTGTGTGCTGTGACGTTAAAATCACTGGTTTTCTTTATGGGGTTTGGTGTGGGAGAGTGAGTGCTTTACAAACTGACATAAACTGCCACAACATGTTGTAGAAGGTAAAGGTGAGTCAGCAAAATGTGACAGTGGAGTGAGTTAAAGGTGAGTCAGCACTATGTGACAGTGGAGTGAGTTAAAGGTGAGTCAGCACTATGTGACAGCGGAGTGAGTTAAAGGTGAGTCAGCACTATGTGACAGCGGGTGAGTTAAGGTGAGTCAGCAAAATGTGACAGTGGAGTGAGCTAAAGGTGAGTCAGCGGACAGTAGAGTGAGTTAAAGCTGAGTCAGCACTATGTGACAGTGGAGTGAGTTAAAGGTGAGTCAGCACTATATGACAGTAGTGGTTAAAGGTGAGTCAGCACTATGTGACAATGGAGTGAGTTAAAGGTGAGTCAGCACTATGTGACAGTGGAGTGAGTTAAAGGTGAGTCAGCACTATACATTGGGTGGTTAAAGGTGAGTCAGCACTATATGACAGTGGAGTGGTTAAAGGTGAGTCAGCACTATGTGGAGTGAGTTAAAGGTGAGTCAGCACTATGTGACAATGGAGTGAGTTAAGGTGAGTCAGCACTGACAGTGGAGTGGTTAAAGGTGAGTCAGCACTATGTGACAATGGGTGAGTTAAGGTGAGTCAGCACTGTGACAATGGAGTGAGTTAAAGCTGAGTCAGCACTATGTGACAGTGGAGTGAGTTAAAGGTGAGTCAGCACTATATGACAGTGGAGTGGTTAAAGGTGAGTCAGCACTATGTGACAATGGAGTGAGTTAAAGGTGAGTCAGCACTATGTGACAGTGGAGTGGAGTTAAGGTGAGTCAGCACTATGTGACAGTGGAGTGACTTAAAGGTGAGTCAGCACTATGTGACAGTGGAGTGACTTAAAGGTGAGTCAGCACTATGTGACATCGGGGGTGAGTTAAAGGTGAGTCAGCTCTGTGAGTGAGTTAAAGGTGAGTCAGTAAAGCGTGACGTGTGTGAGTTAAGGTGAGTCAGCACTATGTGACAGTGGAGTGAGCTAAAGATGAGTCAGCACTATCTGACAGTGGAGTGTGAAAGCACTATGTGACAGTGGAGTGAGCTAAGGTGAGTCAGCACTGACAGTGGAGTGGAGCTAAAGGTGAGTCAGCACTATGTGACAGTGGAGTGAGCTAAAGGTGAGTCAGCACTATGTGACAGTGGAGTGAGCTAAAGGTGAGTCAGCACTATGTGACAGTGGAGTGAGTTAAATGTAAACAGTGTTAAAGAGTTTTAAATGAGCTGAGCGATAAATAATTCACTCAGTTTATTTAGAGACCAGATAGTGTGTGTGTGTCTTTAACACACACACACACACTCCTCAGCTCCACAGTGACACCTGCTGTCTGCTGTGATTCAGCCCTGAAGTTAATTTACAGCGACCTGAGCCACAACTCATCCTCCTCACCTTCCTCCCTTTCACTCGTTTATCCTCCTCCCTCTTTCCTTAAGTCACTTTCCTCTTCTCCTCCACGCCTCGCTTCATTTCTCCTTCTCTCCTTTTTCTCTCTCACTCCATCACACACACGTGTGTGTGTGTGTGTGTGTGTGTCCGTCTGATTAATCATCATAATCACAGTGACGCAAATCTCCACGTCAGTAATTAGCATAAAATTAGATCTTTGTTAGCAAACACGGATGACTGTCTCTGCAATTACACACACACACACATA
This sequence comes from Solea senegalensis, assembly GCF_019176455.1. Classification (NCBI taxonomy): domain Eukaryota; kingdom Metazoa; phylum Chordata; class Actinopteri; order Pleuronectiformes; family Soleidae; genus Solea; species Solea senegalensis. Next base: position 1,113,513 of record NC_058023.1, read on the forward strand.
TGTATCATAAATATAAAATAGGCATAAATAAAATAGTTATTTTCATTACACGCTGCTCTCGTAATACCTCGGTTGCCATGGATACAGCTGAATCATTCTGGTGGGAAAATGCAACACACACACACACACACACACACCAGTGAGACGATGAGGCCTAACAGCTTATTCACACTCACACACTCACGCTGTGACTATTTTTAATTATTTTAGTCATATGATGAAGGTGATGACGATGATGAGGGTGAAAATCTTCTTCATTTCACAGAAATAAACTTTGTTCTACTTGTATTCACTTCACTGTGACTGTAAACACACACACACGCACGCACACACACGCACGCACACACACACGTACAAACCTCCTGACCTCTGGCAGAAGTTGCTGAGTCAGCGTTCAGTGTGTTTGTGTGATCAGTCACTGAGATACTTAATCACTGTGTGTGTGTGTGTGTGTAGGGAAGATACTGCATTTGTTGTTGTTGTTGTTGTGTTTGTCTTTTTGTCGCTACTACGGTCATCAGACAGGAAGTGATGTCACTGGTTTTCAAGGTTGATGGGGCACACACACACACACACACACACAGTGTCTTTCATTCCTACGTCTCTCTCCATGACCTTTTGACCCTAATAGTGGAGGTCAGTGTACACCCATCCTGCTGTTCATCAATCTTTCTTTATCACCTACACACACACACACAC